>NC_047120.1:1301855-1509355 GCF_902500255.1 Thalassophryne amazonica | reverse complement strand
ATAAATAACGCAGGGACCCAGTCCAGCAACATAAAAAAACTTTAAAAATAGTTAATAGAACAAAACAGAAAGACATCACATCACCATTTCAGCAAAATGTCAAGACTCTGGTGCAGTGACACTGTGCCATTGCTGAGTAGGGAGAGCCCTGGACTATTGATGATGTTTAAAAATGGAGAAGTACTTTTTATCCATTTACTCGATTAATCGCCAGAATAATCGATAGAATACTCGATTACTAAAATAATCGATAGATGCAGCACTAGAAACAATATTTTTTGATATACAATAATTACAACAAATTTATGTGAAATGACTGGAAGATATATTGCACAAGATGCTTGACAATATTGCACATAACTACAGCATAGAAGATGAGCTTTCAGGCTCCTCTCCTGTGGAACCAGCTCCCAATTCGGATCAGGGAGACAGACACCCTTCTCTACTTTTAAGATTAGGCTTAAAACTTTCCTTTTTGCTAAAGCTTATACAACAACTGGCAATAATTATGGAATCACCGGCCTCAGAGGATGTTCATTCAGTTGTTTAATTTTATAGAAAAAAAGCAGATCACAGACATGACACAAAACTAAAGTCATTTCAAATGGCAACTTTCTGGCTTTAAGAAACACTATAAGAAATCAGGAAAAATAATTGTGGCAGTCAGTAACGGTTACTTTTTTAGACCAAGCAGAGGGAAAAAAAAAATGGACTCACTCAATTCTGGGGAATAAATTATGGAATCACCCTGTAAATTTTCATCCCCAAAACTAACACCTGCATCAAATCAGATCTGCTTGTTAGTCTGTATCTAAAAAGGAGTGATCACACCTTGGAGTGCTGTTGCACCAAGTGGACTTACATGAATCATGGCTCCAACACAAGAGATGTCAATTGAAACAAAGGAGAGGATTATCAAACTCTTAAAAGAGGGTAAATCATCACGCAATGTTGCAAAAGATGTTGGTTGTTCACAGTCAGCTGTGTCTAAACTCTGGACCAAATACACACAACATGGGAAGGTTGTTAAAGGCAAACATCAATCAATCAATCAATTTTTTTATATAGCGCCAAATCACAACAAACAGTTACCCCAAGGCGCTTTATATTGTAAGGCAAGGCCATACAGTAATTATGTAAAACCCCAACGGTCAAAACGACCCCGTGAGCAAGCACTTGGCTACAGTGGGAAAGAAAAACTCCCTTTTAACAGGAAGAAACCTCCAGCAGAACCAGGCTCAGGGAGGGGCAGTCTTCTGCTGGGACTGGTTGGGGCTGAGGGAGAGAACCAGGAAAAAGACATGCTGTGGAGGGGAGCAGAGATCGATCACTAATGATTAAATGCAGAGTGGTGCATACAGAGCAAAAAGAGAAAGAAACAGTGCATCATGGGAACCCCCCAGCAGTCTACGTCTATAGCAGCATAACTAAGGGATGGTTCAGGGTCACCTGATCCAGCCCTAACTATAAGCTTTAGCAAAAAGGAAAGTTTTAAGCCTAATCTTAAAAGTAGAGAGGGTGTCTGTCTCCCTGATCTGAATTGGGAGCTGGTTCCACAGGAGAGGAGCCTGAAAGCTGAAGGCTCTGCCTCCCATTCTACTCTTACAAACCCTAGGAACTACAAGTAAGCCTGCAGTCTGAGAGCGAAGCGCTCTATTGGGGTGATATGGTACTACGAGGTCCCTAAGATAAGATGGGACCTGATTATTCAAAACCTTATAAGTAAGAAGAAGAATTTTAAATTCTATTCTAGAATTAACAGGAAGCCAATGAAGAGAGGCCAATATGGGTGAGATATGCTCTCTCCTTCTAGTCCCCGTCAGTACTCTAGCTGCAGCATTTTGAATTAACTGAAGGCTTTTTAGGGAACTTTTAGGACAACCTGATAATAATGAATTACAATAGTCCAGCCTAGAGGAAATAAATGCATGAATTAGTTTTTCAGCATCACTCTGAGACAAGACCTTTCTGATTTTAGAGATATTGCATCTCCAATTCGCCCAGCCTGGCCTCCAAAGCTACGAATAAGCTACACTTATTACAAGTACCGTTACTGCTAAAGGAGGCCGAGGAATAACTAAACATTTCACACCCAGAGCAGAAAAGTGCGGGAGAGACAGGAGAAGCCGCCATGCTAAATCGGCTAAGAGCTAGTAGCTACGCTAAGCTAGCGGATTCCTAAAAACACGCAAAGTGAATAATGTGTAAATAATTTAGAGGTGATTCAGCAGAAGGAGTGCTTTAGTTAAGGCACGTAAAGATTACACTGGGAAACAAATCGTAATCTAGATAACTAGATCAATCTAACTGTGCAGATTAAACAGCTAACAGATACAGAAAAACACCGCTGTGCTCCGGAACAGGAAGTGATACAATACCGCAGTGAGAGCCAACCACCAGTAGAGGCAAGCCTCTAAGCCAACATACTGGCAGACCAAGGAAGACATCAAAGCATCAAGACAGAAAACTTAAAGCAATATGTCTCAAAAATCGAAAATGCACAACAAAACAAATGAGGAACGAATGGGAAGAAACTGGAGTCAACGTCTGTGACCGAACTGTAAGAAACCACCTAAAGGAAATAGGATTTACATACAGAAAAGCTAAACGAAAGCCATCATTAACACCTAAACAGAAAAAAAAACAAGGTTACAATGGGCTAAGGAAAAGCAATCGTGGACTGTGGATGACTGGATGAAAGTCATATTCAGTGATGAATCTCGAATCTGCATTGGGCAAGGTGATGATGCTGGAACTTTTGTTTGGTGCCGTTCCAATGAGATTTATAAAGATGACTGCCTGAAGAGAACATGTAAATTTCCACAGTCATTGATGATATGGGGCTGCATGTCAGGTAAAGGCACTGGGGAGATGGCTGTCATTACATCATCAATAAACGCACAAGTTTACATTGATATTTTGGACACTTTTCTTATCCCATCAATTGAAAAGATGTTTGGGGATGATGAAATCATTTTTCAAGATGATAATGCATCTTGCCATAGAGCAAAAACTGTGAAAACATTCCTTGCAAAAAGACACATAGGGTCAATGTCATGGCCTGCAAATAGTCCGGATCTTAATCCAATTGAAAATCTTTGGTGGAAGTTGAAGAAAATGGTCCATGACAAGGCTCCAACCTGCAAAGCTGATCTGGCAACAGCAATCAGAGAAAGTTGGAGCCAGATTGATGAAGAGTACTGTTTGTCACTCATTAAGTCCATGCCTCAGAGACTGCAAGCTGTGATAAAAGCCAGAGGTGGTGCAACAAAATACTAGTGATGTGTTGGTGCGTTCTTTTGTTTTTCATGATTCCATAATTTTTTTCCTCAGAATTGAGTGAGTCCATATTTTTTTTCCCTCTGCTTGGTCTAAAAAAGTAACCGTTACTCACTGCCACAATTTTTTCCCTCATTTCTTATAGTGTTTCTTAAAGCCAGAATGTTGCCATTTGAAATGACTTTAGTTTTGTGTCATGTCTGTGATCTGCTTTTTTCTACAAAATTAAACAACTGAATGAACATCCTCCGAGGCCGGTGATTCCATAATGTTTGCCAGGGGTTGTAGTTAGGGCTGGATCAGGTGACCCTGAACCATCCCTTAATTATGCTGCTATAGACTTAGACTGCTGGGGGGTTCCCATGATGCACTGAGTGTTTCTTTCTCTTTTTGCTCTGTATGCACCACCCTGCATTTAATCATTAGTGATTGATCTCTGCTCCCCTCCTCAGCATGTCTTTTTCCTGGTTCACTCCCTCGGCCCCAACCAGTCCCAGCAGAAGACTGCCCCTCCCTGAGCCTGGTTCTGCTGGAGGTTTCTTCCTGTTAAAAGGGAGTTTTTCCCTTCCCACTGTTGCCAAGTGCTTGCTCACAGCGGGTCGTTTTGACCGTTGGGGTTTTTCTGCAATTATTGTATGGCTTTTGCCTTACAATATAAAGCGCCTTGGGGCAACTGTTTATTGTGATTTGGTGCTATATAAGTAAAATTGATTTGAAGGAGGATTATCATCAATTTCCCTGATGGAAGTTATTGAGGTAGTCAAACAACTCCGCAGTGGCAAGGCCTCGGGGGTTGATGAGATCTGTCCAAAAATGCTGAAGGCTTTGGGTATGGAGGGACTGTCTTGGATGACACGTCTCTTCAACATTGCGTTGAGGTCTGGGACAGTGCCTAAGGAGTGGCAAACTGGGGTGGTGGTCCCCATATTTACGCCTGGCAGCAAACAAAGCAGACAGAAAACGCCATGTTGTATAAGTATTTTCCGATACTTGAATTACGTCGGTATCGAAAGCTGATATAGAAACTGGATCGGTCACATCCTTAAGGTGTACGTCACAAGTTTGTGTATTAGGTACTGGACCATAAATACGGACATGCCGTTGGAAGAGCATTAGTTTTAAGGAAGTAGACGAGTCAAAGTATGGTCCAAGAATCTTAAAAAAATGCTTTTTTGCCCTGAATGTGGATTCAAGTGTATTTCCACACTGAACATGTGTTAAGCTCTGAAACCTCACAGGTTAACACTCCAGACAGTACCATTTAAAATGGTATATTACATTACATATTTCAACGTACTTCATTTTCTACCCTATGGTGCCCAGAATCTGTCCATGTTCCTATGCCACGAGCCCTTGTTATGAAGTTATATTGTTATTTACCAAAGGTTATTGGTGAAATTTCACCTTAACTTGAACTTTCATTTTTAAATTTGTTTGGAAAAGATTGAGAGCAGCACAGTGGCTCAGTGGTTAGCACTGTTGCCACACAGCAAGAAGGTCATGGGATCACATCCCACCTGGGACCTTTCTGTGTGGAGTTTGCATGTTCTCCCCGTGTTTGCGTGAGTTCCCTCCAGGAGTTTGGGCTTCCTCCCACATCCAAAGACATGCAGGTGTGACGAATTGGAAACTTTAAACTTTACTTTTGTTTACTTTTTTCAAAGGTGTGAATGTGTCCGTCTGTCAGAGTGTGGCAGGTGGAACACCGCTTCATTGGGGCAAGTGAGTCCCGAAAATGGATGGATGAAAGAATTTGAGAAATAAGGCAGCTAGCCTCAGCTGAGCAATTTCATTTACACAGAATTTTCATTTTCAGCAACACGGATTCATTAAAGTGTAGGTGACACCAAATAATCACTAAGAATGATGAAATGTTGATATTTAAAAAAATCCTGAACAATAAAAGTCGATAAGTGCGCAGGTGTAAGATAAACTACAGCTGTGTGAAGCCTGCACCCTATTTCAGCCCCGTTCAGCCCTCAGCCATGGCCATATTGTTGCTGCTGATTCAAGCCCAAATCAATTGGCAACACGGTGGAGGTCGAGCTGTTTTCAGACGATTTTTTTTAACGTGGAGTTTTTTTTTAAAGTCCAGTCTGGAAGATTTTTTTTTTTAAGTCCAGTCTGAAGGTGTTTCTGAAGCAGCTGTGGGGACACAGCATTTACGGTTTAGAGCCTTATTTAGATGACGATAAACTCTGGAGGAAAACCTTCACCATTCTGTGTTCTGAACTCTGCCAATATTGTCACTGTTGTCAGACTGATGATAAATAAAAAATAAAAAAAATACCGTAAATGTGATTTCGGCATTGGTGGAGGTGATAAACTTTTTTTTTTCCCTGAAACAATTTTAAATCTGAAAAATGTCAGAGCGACTGAAAATAGCTATTGTTAAAATAACTATTGTTTTCTTTCTTGAATATATTATTATTAAATATTAAAACCATTCACACAAGAAGTAAATATATAGTTTTACCTGTCCGTTTCAGTGAGATCACCTTTAAACTTATCCACCTTCACAAAACCACATCTGAAAAATAATTTAATTCCTTCTGTTCTGGTTGAAGAAAACTCCCATTTGTCAAACTGGACTTTGGTGCCAGGTTCCAGCACCATCTGTAATCAATTATTGTGTCTGATCGATCCAGTCTGTGTTGTTAACAAGCCGCTTTGCGCAAAGCCGCTCTGTTACCGAGATGCTTTGTGTTGCAAGAAAAAGACTCAGAGCACCAGGATCAGCGCTGGATCATGGAACATTATCCCATGAAACAATTAAATAATCTGAAAATCTCAGTTTTGTCTCATTGTGGAGTGGAGAAGCCAGGGACACCATGCAAATGGACGCTCGTCAACATAAGTGTTCCACCTGCCATTCTGCAGGCGAAAAGTAACCATTGTGACAACGAAAATATGGTGCAACTCCGACCCGAACCACATGGCTGTCAGTCGCCTGTAAAAATCTATAAATTAATGGGATAATTAAGATAATGGTTCCAGAGCTGACGCCACTTCCTCCTCCTTCTTGTCCAATGTCGGCACGCCGGGAAGTTTCTGGTTTTTCAGTGGCGCACAGTCCAAAATCCAAATATTTATCTCTTCAAGAACTGAGCACCAGGAAAGGATGAATTTCAAACTGTTGTTTAATTTTAGTCTTAAATATTCATGAAAACATGCCACTGTGACACCTACACTTTAAGCCAAAGAAACATTAAATAGTTATTTGTGCAAGTGTTGTACAAATAAATCATCCATCCATAAATCATCATCCATCAAGACCAGGCACCTAAGTGGCTCTATTCTTTTTTTAGATACACTAGTAGAGTTCTACCTTATATTTGGAATGTATAATAGAAGATATACCTTACTGAATTTTCATGTTAACTTTGTTCAAAGATTTACATTTGTTCATGTTGCTTTTTCTCCAGAAGTAACAAGTAAGTAAGACCCTTCGGCTGCTCCCTTGTTTGCACTCAGGGTCGCCACAGCAAATCCAAGGTGGATCTGCATGTTGATTTGGCACAAGTTTTACACCGGATGCCCTCCCTGATGCAACTCCACATTACATGGATAAATGTGGCAGCGGTGGGAATTGAACCAGGAACCTTGCGTACTGAAACCACTTGGACACCACCCCTGCAGGTTTTTTTCCCCACTATTTTTTTTTCCGGGTTTTCCAGCATGACCGAGGGTTCTGCACGCGCCATACGGGCACAGTCTGTCGGGGGCGCGCATCTCTGTGAACGCGCATCCTTTTTGTCCCTTTGAAAAATATTCTTCCGATTAAAGGACTGTTTCCTTTAAAGCTCGTTTTGCTGCCCACTTTATGACCACGAGCCACTGCAGTTAACATATTAGAAACAGTTCGTACATTTAAAAAACAAAGTTACCGCTGATCTGTTTAGCTGCTATGCTAACCAGCTGCAAACTAGCCCTGCTGCTAACGTCCTGCCAAACTAGTCTGTTAATGAGTCCTAAGCATCTATTAACGTCCTTTGGCTCATGTACAAATAAAGTGTGTTACCTGCTGAAATGCTCCGCTCCACGGACTCGGACAAATAAGGAGAATAAAAGATTAATTTGAAATGTTGGAGAAGAACAGAGAACGTCAGCGAGCAGACTGTCACGTCTGTCCAAGCAGCACAGTGATTGGCTCAGACACATCAGCCAATCAGAACGTCGCGTCTTGTAGGAGTCCAACACAGTCAACATTTTTCTGTTGAAAAGATTAAAATACTCCAGAGTATTTTTTGTTTTGTTTTTTCCACCGTCTATTTGTAGACGTTGATTAAATGTTGGTCTTCGACCATCTTTAACTCTGATGTTATTTTTAGACTCTTGACTGACTGACCCCAGTTAACAGTGCATTGGGGCTGCCCAGATCGATGCCTGACCTAAATAACAGAACACAGATACAACCAGTGGTGTCAAAAGTACACACATTTGTTACTTAAGTAGAAGTATAGATACTGCAGTTTAAAAACACTCTGGTAAAAGTTGAAGTATCAACTTGACCTCTTTACTCAAGTAAAAGTGAAAAAGTATGTGCTCCAAAACCTACTTAAAGTATAAAATTATAAAGTAACCTTAAAAAAAAAAAGGTAGATGCCACTATATGAATTGAAAGATTAATTTAAAAACTGATTCATTCTACATGTGGCCCAAGACCCAAAACCCAAAATTACCCCCCAACACCACCTGCATGAAAATGTTTCTAGAAGCTCTGAAATGCAATCTGGGACTATTCCAGACAATAAACTGCAGTGAGTGCAGCATCCATTTAGTGAAGGAGGAAAAAAAAAAAAAAAAAAAAACTTTCCTTATTCAGATTCATTCCAGTAGTATTCTGCTCTTACTAGGATGCAGCAGTTTTCTAGTTTGTCAGATAGTTCTGGAGGAAATCACTGAAGAAATGAACACATTGAAAATATGGTTTGACCGAAACAAATGGTCATTAAATAAGACAGGGATGAAGTGGAGGTATAAGAGTCACTAGGTGTTCACAGGAAACACTTATTTATTTCTGTATGTATGTATGTACGAGGTCTATTAGAAAAGTATCCGACCTTATTATTTTTTTCAAAAACCATATGGATTTGAATCACGTGTGATTACATCAGACATGCTTGAACCCTCGTGGGCATGCGAGAGTTTTTTCACGCCTGTCGGTTACGTCATTCGCCTGTGGGCAGTCTTTGAGGAGTCGTCCACCCGCTCGTCGATTTTTTTCATTGTTTAGGAATGGCTCAGAGACTGTTGCTTTGTTTGATAAAAAATTTTTCAAAACTGTAAGGCACAACTGAGTGGACACCATTCAATAAATTCAGCTGGTTTTCGGTAAAAATTTTAACGGCTGATGAGAGATTTTGGTCTGGTAGTGTCGCTTTAAGGACGGCCCACGGCGCCTGACGGTGATCTGCGCTTCGAGGCGGCAGCGTCTCACCGTTTCAAGTTGAAAACTTCCACATTTCAGGCTCTGTTGACGCAGTAAGTCGTCAGAGAACAGAGAACTTTCAGAAGAAGTCGGCATGAGGAGTTTATTCGGACATTCCATTGTTAACGGTCATTTTGTAATGAAAGAACGTGCGGGCAGAGTCGCATGTCGGGCTGGACCCGACCGCGGGGGGGTCGCGACAGGAAAAACACCTCCGTGTTGGAAACCTTAACGGGCAAGTTGGAACATGCCCAAGCTGTTTAAACAATTTCTCAGTTACTCACTTGTTGAAAGCCATTAAAAGCCGCCTGAATTCTACAAATGGTTTTCAACACGGAGGTGTTTTTCCTGTTGCGGCGCACACAGATTTGCAGAGTCGTCACGGAAACGACTCGGCAAATTTGCGCGTACGTCTTTCATTAAAAAAATGTCCTTAAACAGTGGAATGTCCGCATAAATTCCTCATGCCAGCCTCTTCTGAATCTTCTCTGTTCTCCCCTTACCAAAAAATAGTACTGATAAGTATATAAAAAGTAAACTAGAAGTATACTTGAAACATACTTGCATATACTACTTTTTGGTAAGGGTCTCACGATGTCCTGGGTGAATTAAGCCTTAAATTAGGATGTTTTCAGCTCGAAACAGGCCGACGACAGCGCCTGGAAGCGCTGCGCGACGTCCCGCTCCGTGGGAAGTCCTTACACCGACAGAAACACCCCATAATCTCTCATCAGCCGTTAAACTTTTCACAGAAAACCAGCTTAATTTCTCGAATAGTGTCCACTCGGATATTCCTCACAGGTCCAGAAAAAATTTTGATAAAGCAACGCGCGCCGTCTCGAGCAGCGTGTGAAACAAAGGAATTCAGCCGAGAGGGCGGGACCACATCTCACTCAAGGCCTGCCCACAGGGAAATGACGTCACCGACACGCGTGAAAAAACTCACGCATGCGCACGAGGGTTCAAGCATGATTGGTGTAATCGCACGTCATTCAAATCCATATAGTTAAAAAAATAAATAAAAGGGTCGGTTTATTATCTAAGAGACCTCGTATGTATTTATGTATGTTCATTGTTAGTTGCTTTTATATTTTCTGTTGTATTTCTATTCAGGTTCTTTTTGTCTCTTTCTCTAAAATTGTATATAATAATCAATAGATTATTAATATATAAACAAAAATAAATTTAAGAAATATTACAATTTTAAAACAAATGCACCCGAACATTATGAGAGCTGCAACTGCTTAATGCTAACTTTTAACATTGAAAATGCCATAGACATGCTAACGCGTTAGCGTCGCTCCCGTTTTGAAGTTATAAAATACATCTATCAACTGTTTCAGAAGACCATAACAGGTCGGTTTAACATAGAAAAGGTAAATAATACTAACAGACGGATGCTCTTTAGGGTTTTAGCGGGGGAAAATTAAGCGAAAGAAAGAAAGAATAAACGAAGCAATAGGTCGAAGCATTGCTTCAATCTGCGAACCACTGCTTGGATTGGTTCACGGTTCAAAGCAAAGCCGTGTTGCAGAAAAGTTGATTACAGGCGCACATGACGTGAAATATATATATAAACATTAAACTGAAGCCAAGAGTAACGAGGCTGTTTGTTTTAAAAAATGTAAGGAATAGAAAGTACAGATACTTGTGTGAAAATGTAATGAGTAGAAGTCAGAAGTAGGCAGAAAAATAAGTAAAGGAGTAAAGTATAGATACCTAAAAAGTGTACTTAAGTACAGTAACGAAGTATTTGTACTTCGTTACTTGACACCTCTGGATACAACAGCTAAAGTGAATAATTCTAAAAATTAATTAAATAACAAACAACCTTATTTATCATTTCATTATTTCATCAACCCACCTTCTCAGGTGTAAATATTTCTTACATTTCCACACCTTCCAACACACATCCAGAATTTACAAAACTAACTAACTGAATTTCTGTGGGTTAACACACTCACTCCTCCATTTAAACCTTCCTTTACCCACTTTTTTACTCACAATGCTCTGTCTGCACATGGGGGCAACATTGGTGACTTTTAAGCTAAAACTTGAGCCTGGAGATGAACATCATAAACTCAGATATATTCTTGAGCTCAGGCGGCAATGAGTTCCACAACTTTATGCTTTTAAAAGAAAAGGCAGACTGACTGAACAAATGAAGTCCAACACTGTGGAATGTTACCATAAAATGACAGCCTGTCAGAACCTGTCATTTAATTAAAGGGGTTTCACAATATATGGATTAATACGAGCAGAGTTTTGCACAGCGGCTCAAAGCTCACTCTGTGGTAGGAGACACAAACCCAAAATGGCACAAAAATTCAGCTGCAGTGAAGAAAAAGCCACAAACCGACGGTAGACGAACAGACATTATAAAGAGGAGTTTTTAAAACTCATTTTATTAACAAATTCCGCCATTACAAAGTCATCAAATTCAATCAGAAAGTAGCAAGTATACCAAACATGAAAATACAAGTAGGAACAGTGTAACAATGTTGTAACCACAAAAATAAAATGCAGTATAAAGAAAGAAAACAACAGAGGAAAGAAAACACAAGAAAGTCAGAGATTTAATCAAGAACGAACACAGACAAAGAGGAGTAGACACCACATTGGTTGCTGAGGTGCAAGAAATGTGTCCACCGTCTTGGACCAGTTTTCATAGTGATTCTATCACAAGGCACAGTGAAGGTTTGATTTTATAATCCTGGTGCAAATGAGACAATGCCAACCTCCTATATACACCACAGTGGTGTGAATAATGCCCTATGGTGTTCTTCTTTACACCACAGGGGTATAAATAATGGTGCAACCTTACAATTACACCAAATTAACAAATACAGCCAATATCTGAGGGCTGTTCCCCTCCCCTTCTGAAAGACCTCACAGCAACAAACAAACAAAAATAAAGATTAAAAGAATGAACAGAAGACCGTATGTCTGAAAATATTTAATAAAGACAAAAAAAAAAAAGCTGTCATACTTGGAGAGAAAGACTCAGATGAAGGAAAAATATGGAAAAATTAGACAGGTGTCAAGTGCACAATAATGAACTAAACATAGATCTTGTTACACCTTCAAATGTATTTTATTGTTTTGGAAATCACACATTTGTCTCTTTATTCTGGAAGTGGAAATGTCCACAATAAACAAAAACCAACAACTTTGGGTCCTATTTGTTGACTATATGTTCCTCTTCTCATGAAACATTAAAAAAATGAAATACACAGTTCATGTTGTGTGGGCTGCCAGAAGAGGAGGTACTGCTGGCCCAACACCAGAGGGCGCCCTGCCTGAAGGCAGGCTTCAGGCACTAGAGGGCGCAGTTGCCATCCAGGAGCCAGGACTGACAACTGTCAGCAATCATCATCATCACCATACAAGGCTGGAGGAGACACCACATCTCTGCTGAGAAATCAGCTTACCCAACAGGTAACCTCTCAGCCGTTTCTGTGCCGTTCGCACATTATTTGCTACTGAGTTTGCAGTCGTAACCTTTGTATGCTCGCAGCTTGGAGCTGGAGGTTAGAGGGAGTTGGCGTTTCCCACTCCTCACTTTCTTGATCATTTAAGTACACTATTGGTACTAGTGATGGCAATTTCGAGGCCTCATGAACCAATGAGCCACTTCAACACAACTGGCTGAAAATCGACACACTGCTTCGAGGCGTTTGATACAGTTTGAAGGGTGACATCTGCTGGATTGTTTTGAGAATTACCCTGAGCGAGTGCCCTGACAAATGTTTGCAGTAACTCATGACTGATGTGGTTTGTCCTTGAAAAATACTAATAAAAAATGTCATCTTCATTATTGTGTCTTTCTTAATGTAATAAATAGTCCTTACAGATGTACATACTGGTTATGAAAACCTTTATTGTAGACTATATGTAGATTCATCAGTCCTCAATATTTGGATGGAATGTGACGGGAAAAGTGAGAAAGACGTGCTTATGATACTGTAATTTGTAAATTAGAATAGAGGGGATAGGAGACGGTGATTGTGCAACTATCAACAATTTTTATTCAAAAAATAATCATTTCAACAGTGCTGGGCTTTAATCGGCTCCTCTTCTGCCTCACCACCTCTCCAGCTTTGGAAAAGACCCGCTCGCCAAAATCACAGCTCTTCAGTCACTCAGCTCAGTCTCTGATCTACCTATGAATATATAGTCTAACCTATAACTTGTGTTCATGTACTGTGTGGATAAATGTTGTATATGAATAAATGCCTGTTGTGTTTGGTGTGTGTCTGTCTATGTTAGGTCCTACGTGTATGTAACTAACTATACTAAATGAACTCTAAACTAGACCTAAATATAAACTAATGCTGTCCCTGTCACGTAGTAATTGGCAGTAACACTGTCGCTAGCAGTCTCCTCCTCTCACAAACCCACAGTTTGTGCCGCGATTCAGATCTCATTTAAATACTTGGCGGGTCGTATTGACACGCCCAGATTATTCGACTTTCCCGCGAAGCTCGACACGTGGTGTGACGTAACGAGGCCTCGCTCGCAGTGGTCACGTGATGGGGCGTGCTTGAAACGCTGCTCACCAACACTTCTGGTTCACAAAGCTCGATGCTGTGTCGAGCAGCCTGACTCGAGCTTAACATCACTAATTGGTACTGCACGTTCTCAGTGTTCCTGTTTCTGGGAGTGGTGGATTTGCCCTCAGGAAGGAACTGTGACTTTTTGCTGACTGCTTACTGGGTGTTCACACACCCACCATAACCTGTTTGCTCTTCCTGCCAGCAGTAACAGATCTGACAGCTGGAGGCAGTGGCCACCTGGGGACTCAGGACTTGGCGGCTCCGGTGTGTTGCAGGTTTCCTTTGGCGGTGGAAGTCGTGTGGGGCCCGGGTCTTCTCTGGATAGGCATCTCCTATCCTCGAGCCTGCCCACACGCCACCTGTGATATAATTGACTGTTACCTACAAGCAGCATCGGTATTCCGTTGTGCATATTTCACAACATTAAATTGTTATATTTTGGCATTTCCATTGTCCGTTCATTTACGCCCCCTGTTGTGGGTCCGTGTCATTTCACTTTCACAACAGGATTTCTCGGCCAAAACGTCATGGACCCCGAGGGGCACAAACCATTGATTGAACAATCAATGGAGACGCAAGGTGCACAGGTGCCAGCAGGAGGCGTATTGGGTGAACTGCAGCAGTTCTTAACCGCCTTCACTGCTCGGTTGGATTTAGTGAACGAGCAGAACATTATACTCAATCGTAGGATGGAGGCTCTCACCACGCAGGTGGAAGCGCGCGCACAGGGTGCGGCTGCGGCACCTCCTCCCGCTGACCTGTTGCAGAATGCAGAACCTCCAGTGGTCGTTCAACGAACACCCCCCCCGAAGCATACATAAGCCCTCCGGAACCGTACATAGGTCGAGACGTGCGCCGACTTCTTAATGCAGTGTTCACTCGTCTTTGCAGAACGTCCTGTTATGTACGCGTCGGACTCCAGCCGGGTGGCTTATGTCGTGAATTTGCTTCAAGGTGAGGCACGCGCCTGGGCTACGGCGCTCTGGGAACAGAACTCACAGCTTCTATCCGCATACACTGAGTTTGTGAGGGAGTTCAGACTGGTGTTCGATCACCCTAATAGAGGCGAGACTGCTTCAAGTGTTCTGCTGTCGATAAGACAGGGGCGTCGGAGCACAGCCGAGTATGCAGTTGACTTCCGCATCGCGGCAGCGAGAGCCGGCTGGAATACTGTAGCACTCCGCGCTGCCTTTGTAAATGGACTGTCTCTGGTCCTTAAGGAGCACCTGGTGGCAAAAGGACGAGCCGCAGGATTTGGACGGGCTTATCGACCTGGTAATACGGTTAGACAACCCGAATAGCAGAACGTCGACGGGAGCGAGACGAAGGGCATGGTCAGGCACGAGCCGTCCCTCTTCCTTCCGGGTCCAAAAAGGCGCCGCCTTCCCCACGCTCCACAGCCAGAGCACTCCACGTGACAACAGCTCCCCCGCTGACGTGCTATGGAAACGAGCAGGGCCAAAGAAAGTCGGATCACAGACAAAGGAGGCTGGCCCGTGGGGAGTGTTTTCACTGCAGCTCAACCGAGCACACGCAGGAAAAACTGCCCCAAATGGTTCAAAACAACAATACTCGCCCTTAGAGACTGGGCCTAAAGGTGGGTCACAATACTCACGCGGGGAACCCACGCAAATCCGCACGCATCCCAGTCACGATCCTGAGTGGGGATCTAACCCTTCATGCCCCAGCATGGTGGACACGGGGTCAGAAGGGGAATCTGCTGGACAGCAGATGGGCAAAGCAAGTGGGGCTCCCTCTAGTGGCCCTCCCTTCACCATTGAAGGTACGGGCACTAGATGGCACCCTTCTTCCACTAATCACACACCAGACACAGCCCATGACATTGGTTGTGTCTGGGAATCACAGGGAGGAGATCGTGTTTTTTGTAACACCTTCTACCTCCTGAGTGATTTGGGTTTTCCATGGATGGTTAAGCACAATCCCCGGATAGATTGGCCGTCTGGGGTGTGGCTCAGTGGAGCAAACCTGCCCACCGGGAGTGTTTAGGATCCTCAGTTCAACCCGGTGTGACCGCTAAACAGGAGGTTCAAATCCCCCCCAATCTTGCGGAGGTGCCAGCCGAGTACCACGATCTTGCTGACGTTTTCAGCAAAGATCTGGCACTCACGCTGCCCCCGCACCGTCCATACGATTGTGCCATTGATTTGATCCTGGGTGTTGAGTACCCGTCCAGCAGGCTGTACAACCTCTGACGTCCTGAGCGCGAATCAATGGAGACCTACATCCGGGACTCTTTAACTGCCGGGTTGATCCGGAACTCCACCTCCCCGATGGGTGCTGGTTTCTTTTTTGTGGGCAAGAAAGACGGCGGACTCCGTCCATGCATTGATTACAGAGGGCTGAACGAAATCACGGTTCGCAACCGATACCCGTTACCTCTGTTATATTCAGTGTTCACGCCCTTGCATGGAGCCCAAATTTTCACAAAGTTGGATCTTAGAAATGCATATCACCTGGTTCGGATCTGGAAGGGAGACGAGTGGAAGACAGCATTCAACACTCCGTTAGGTCACTTTGAGTACCTGGTCATGGCCGCAACAAACAAGCCGTAGGAAACTGCAACAGTTCCTCGGCTTTGCAAATTTCTATCGGAGGTTCATAAAGGGCTATAGCCAGGTGGTTAGTCCCCTGACGGCTCTGACCTCCACAAAAGTCCCCTTCACCTGGTCGGATCGGTGCGAAGCCGCGTTTAGGGAGTTGAAACGCCAGTTCTCGACTGCACCTGTTCTGGTGCAGCTCGATCCTAACCCCCAGTTCATTGTTGAAGTGGATGCCTCTGACTCAGGGATAGGAGCCTCCACCCTTGTGCCTATTTTTCCTGCAGGTTGACCCCGGCTGAAAGGAACTATGATGTCAGCAATTGGGAGCTCCTGGCGGTGAAAGAGGCCCTTGAGGAGTGGAGACACTTGTTGGAGGGAGCTGCGATACCATTTACGGTTTTCACGGACCATCGGAACCTGGAATACATCTGGACCGCAGGCGTCTGAACCCCATACAAGCCCGCTGGTCATTGTTCTTCGGTCATTTTGACTTCCGGATCACGTATCACCCCGGGACCAAAATCAACGGTCCGATGCATTGTCCAGGGTGCACGAGGAGGAAGTCAAGACCAGAGCTGTCAGATCCACCAGACACCATCATCCCCGAGTCCACTGTCATGGCCACCCTCACCTAGGACGTGGAGAGATGACCGTCCGGGAGGCCCTGACATGGAACCCGGATCCGGGGAATGGACCCCCGCACAAGCTGTGCATCCCGACATCCCGACAAGCCTGGTCGACAAGCTTGTTGTGTGGGCCGCCAGAAGAGGAGGTACTGCTGGTCCAACATCAGAGGGCGCCCTGCCTGAAGGTGGGCTTCATGCACTAGAGGGCACAGTTGCCATCCAGGAGCCAGGACTGTCAGCTGTCAGCAATCATCATCATCACCATAAAAGCCTAGAGGAGACACCACATCTCTGCCGAGAAATCAGCTTACCTGACAGGTAACCTCTCATTCGTTTCTGTGCCGTTCGCACATTATTTGCTACTGAGTTTGCAGTCGTAACATTTGTATGCTCGCAGCTTGGAGCTGGGTTTGTGGAGGTTAGAGGGAGTTGGCGTTTCTCACTCCTCACTTTCTTGATCATTTAAGTATACTATTGGTACTGCACGTTCTCAGTGTTCCTGATTCTGGGAGTGGTGGATTTTCCCTCAGGAAGGAACTGTGACTTTTTGCTGACTGCCTTACTGGGTGTTCACACACCCACCATAACCTGTTTGCTCTTCCTGCTAGCAGTACTAGATCTGACAGCTGGAGGCAGTGGCCACCTGGGGACTCAGGACTTGGCGGCTCCGGTGTGTTGCAGGTCTCCGTTGGCGGTGGAAGTCGTGTGGGGCCTGGGTCTTCTCTGGGACAGGCGTCTCCTATCCTCGAGCCTGCCCCACACGCCACCTGTGATATAATTGACTGTTACCTACAAGCAGCATCGGTGTTCCGTTGTGCACATTTCACAACATTAAACTGTTATATTTTGGCATTTCCATTGTCCGTTCATTTACGCCCCCTGTTGTGGGTCCGTGTCATTTCACTTTCAAAACAGTTCAGTTTCATTCACTATTTACAAATGAGAAGTGAAAGGCTCTGACTTCTTCATTGTCTTCACATGTGCACTGCACCAGTGACACCATCTGTGTCAGGAGTCACATTCCACCCAGTTTGAATGTCCTGTAGGATTCTCACAGAATAACAAATCACACACATTAAATTTTCTGGATTCTACTAGGAGTCGATGCAGAACATAGTTCCTGAAAGTCGCAGCATGTGTCTGCTTCATCACACATGGATGACCACCTGCAAGGAGGACCTCAGCATTCTGAAAATGCTTAAAAAAATATTATTGCATACAATACTTCACAATTTTTTGTAACTGTAATTTTAAAAAAATACAACGATTAGTCAGATTATTAAACAATCAAACAAAATGCAACCTTTAGTCAGGTTATTAAATAATAATAAAAAATGCACCAATTAGTCAGGTTATTAAACAATCATAAACAAAATGCAACCTTTAGTCAGGTTATTAAACAATAATAAAAAAAAAATGCAACCTTTAGTCAGGTTATTAAACAATAATAAAAAAAAATGCAACAATTAGTCAGGTTATTAAACAATCATAAACAAAATGCAACCTTTAGTCAGGTTATTAAAAAATCGTAACCATTTGCTCAGTCTTTCTATGCAAATAAGCTATCAGAACATATATTTTAAGTCACATGTATCGCTAAATCCAAAAATTATATATAAAAAAAAAATCAATAAAATGGATGTTTTAACTAAAACTTTCTTGGAACTCTAATAAGTTGAGCAGTCCTTCACAAAATCCTCTAAAATGTTATTAATTCACAAGCCATTTTCCGGATGCATGATGAAATAAATTTTCAACCATGAGGAATTTGTCAATCCTCTTTCAAGGATATGGACATAATTCTGAGTCGAGTGAAGGATGGATATATATTTTGTACAAACTATGTATGTCTACAAAATGCACACGTTTATTAATAAACACACCATCAGAACAAAAATGCCATAGCTGTTTCTATCATTCTACCTTGAAGAGTTGTAATGGATTTCCTGCCATGGGATGGGCTTTTTCTTGATGGTCTGGTCACTGTCTTCTGTGAAATTGCCAAAAGAAGAAAAAAATATTTGACTGTTATGAATGTGAATAAACGATTTGGAGAAAAGTGACGTTTGAACAGACGGATGAAAATTCCTACAGGAGCACGAGCCAGCACCAGTCTTATCCAACGGAAAAGTAACTGTCTTCTACGACAAGCGATCCCAGCAGGAAGACATATGGAAGGAGGTGCAATCAGACCTGATATTGTCATCTGGAACAAGCAAGAGAAACAGCCAAAATCATTGACGTGACCGTCCCCAATGACTATGGCCTGAATAGAGCTGAAAGGGGGAAGATCACGAACTATCAAGACCTGAAAAATGACCTACAACAACATGGTCATTGAAAGACATCAATATTATCCCAGTTGTTGTTGGGCAACAGGCCTGATGGAGAATCTGAAGAAATACCTTGAGGCAATCCCCGGTCACCCAAGCACACACGAGGTGCAGTTGTCTGCAATTAATGGGAACAATCACCATCTTTGAAGAGAGCCCTCGGATGCAATGCCAGCTCTGGTTAGGCTAACTATAGAGGTCTAGGGTGCAACTTTAGACATTAGGTCTGGGGCCCACTGCATTCTATTAAAAGGAAATCAAAGCTAAATGAAAAAAACAAAGGCAAGTTCTACTGCACACAAGCCTCGAGTGTCCTCTGTCCCACTGTGAAGGGGTTTGCCAGGAGAGATGTTATGTGTCGGACGCAGCTCGGAGAACCGACCAGCGTTTGAAGGACCCAGTATGAAATAAGCAGAGCACGGTACAAAGGCTAACTGAATTTAATACATAACAGTGAAAATATAATAACAGAAAGGTGCGGCCTGGCGTGGTGCGCTCCCAGCAGCGCTAACGGTCCGGAGCCAGAAGCTGTTTCGGACCCAAGGACCCCGCCGACACCCCCAGGTGGCCGCAACAACCGAGTCTGTGAAAGAAGGAACCATTATGTGAGTCCACACTCTACACACAGAACACTAAAGGTGTACAAACAGCAAACACTTCCTGGCTTGATTGCTGATCAGCCTTCCCAACCTGCAGGCATGGAAACATCCAGTTCACAAAACTCCACCGCAGTGGAAGCTGATACATGACTAACAAACAGCTCATACAATAAGGTGTGAGGGACACCACATTTACTGACTGTATAACTGTTAGTCACAAAATCTAACGTACCTCAGGAAGTGTGCTGACGAGCGTGAGACCTCACCCCCTCCTCTTTCACAGACTGTGCATCAAACCTGGACGTTCTCAGCATCCGCTGTTGATGAGATGGCTCCCGAGACGACGATCTCACCCGTCTGGTCACAAGGTCGAGTCTCTGGCAAATACACACTGTGCACTCCAGTCTTAAATGCCAACATGTTCCCAATCCATCCAGATGCACCACCAGCTGTGAGTCCTGACGAGTCGCAGGTGATCAGGGTGTGTTGCTGACAGCCTCAGCAACACAGCCACTCAGGTCCCAAATGCACGCCACCTGGGAGGAAAACCAAAAAACAGAACAACACCGGCAGCCAGGCCCCCCCCCAGCCATATAACAAGAGATCTTGGTATGAGGATGTTTCAAAGAAAACAAACCCCGCTAAAGCTCCACAAAGTTGCCTAGGGACCAGGGTGTGTGAAGAAAGCAATGGTGCAACCTGGATCCCAGCAACAACACCATCAAAGGGCCAAAAGAATCTCAATGAATCTACACCATGTAAACTGGTCCATTAGGGAGAAGAAAAAAGATCATTCACTGGTGCACTTACTCAAACAATGAGAAGTGGGGCAGGAGATCAAAGGCAGTATTTGAGGAGAGAGACAGGTCCCATCTTGAAGAGAGCCATAGGATACAATGTCAGTAATATTAAGGGTGCAACTTTAGACCCCGGGTCTGGGGCCCACTGCACTCTATTAGAAGGAAATTCAAGACAAATGAAAAACAAAAGACAAAAATAAAAACTGATATTGTCATGTGTAAAAAAAAAAGAAAACAACCAAATCACTGATGTAACATTCCCCAATAACTACGGGGCCTGAATCGAGCCTGAGCTGAAAGCGGAAAGATCACAAAATTGCAAGACCTGAAAAATGACCTACAAGCAACATGGTCATTGAAAGAAATACAACCCCTGGCAAAAATTATGGAATCACCGGCCTCGGAGGATGTTCATTCAGTTTTTAATTTTGTAGGAAAAAAGCAGATTCACAGACATGAAACAAAACTTAAGTAATTTCAAATGGCAACTTTCTGGCTTTAAGAAACACTATAAGAAATCAGGAAAAAAATGTGGCAGTCAGTAACGGTTACTATTTAGACCAAGCAGAGGAAAAAAATACGGACTCACTCAATTCTGAGGACTAAATTATGGAATCACCCTGTAAATTTCAACCCAAAACTAACACCTTGCATCAAATCAGATCTGCTCATTAGTCTGCCATCTAAAAAGGAGTGATCACACCTTGGAGTGCTGTTGCACCAAGTGGACTGACATGATCATGGCTCCAACACGAGAGATGTCAATTGAAACAAAGGAGAGGATTATCAAACTCTTAAAAGAGAGTAAATCATCACGCAATGTTGCAAAGATGTTGGTTGTTCACAGTCAGCTGTGTCTAAACTCTGGACCAAATACAAACAACATGGGAAGGTTGTTAAAGGCAAACATACTGGTAGACCAAGGAAGACATCAAAGCATCAAGACAGAAAACTTAAAGCAATATTCTCAAAATCGAAAATGCACAACAAAACAAATGAGGAATGAATGGGAGGAAACTGGAGTCAACGTCTGTGACCGAACTGTAAGAACCGCCTAAAGGAAATGGGATTTACATACAGAAAAGCTAAACGAAAGCCATCATTAACACCTAAACAGAAAAAAACAAGGTTACAATGGGCTAAGGAAAAGCAATCGTGGACTGTGGATGACCTGGATGAAAGTCATATTCAGTGATGAATCTCGAATCTGCATTGGGGCAAGGTGATGATGCTGGAACTTTTGTTTGGTGCCGTTCCAATGAGAAGTATAAAGATGACTGCCTGAAGAGACATGTAAATTTCCACAGTCATTGATGATATGGGGCTGCATGTCATTCAAAACCTTCTAAGTAAGAAGAAGAATTTTAAATTCTATTCTAGAATTAACAGGAAGCCAATGAAGAGAGGCCAATAGGGTGAAATATGCTCTCTCCTTCTAGTCCCTGTCAGTACTCTAGCTGCAGCATTTTGAATTAACTGAAGGCTTTTCAGGGAACTTTTAGGACAACCTGATAATAATGAATTACAATAGGTCCAGCCTAGAGGAAATAAATGCATGAATTAGTTTTTCAGCATCACTCTGAGACAAAGACCTTTCTAATTTTAGAGATATTGTGCAAATGCAAAAAAGCAGTCCTACATATTTGTTTAATATCCGCATTGAAGGACATATCTGATCAAAATGACTCCAAGATTCTCACAGTATTATAGAGGTCAGGGTAATGCCATCCAGAGTAAGGATCTGGTTAGACACCATGTTTCTAAGATTTGTGGGGCCAAGTACAATAACTTCAGTTTATCTGAGTTTAAAAGCAGGAAGGCTTATAAAGAAGAACCTGAAGAAGTACCTCTCGGTAAACCCTGGTCACCAAAGTGCCCATGAGGTGCCGTATCAGCAATTAAGGGAACGAACACCATCTTGAAGAGAGCCCTCGGATACAATGGCAGCAATGTTTAGGGCAACTATAGAACCAGAGTCTGGACCTGTTACATTCTCTTAAAAAGAAATTCAAGAGAAATTTAAAATGAAAAAGTGTGTTGTGTGGGCGCCAGAAGAGGAGGTACTGCTGGCCCACCACCAGAGGGCACCCTGCCTGAAGTGCGGGCTTCAGGCACGAGAGGGCGCTGCCGCCACGGACACAGCCGGGGGTGACAGCTGTCACTCATTATCTCTTGACAGCTGTCACCATCTAACACTTCATCATCCCACTCCATAAGACCGGACGTCATCTCCACCTCGTTGCTGAGATATCGTCTACCTTAGGAGGTAACCTTCTCAGCCTGCATATCCAGATAAGTGGTTACTCAGACACTGCACGAGTGTGTGTTAGAGGTGGAGGTGGAATTCCCACCGTTGTTGTTACTGGGTGTTCACACAGCCACATCTGATTGTCTCTGCTCCTCGCCAGCAGTACCAGATCCAAACGCCGGAGACAGTGGCCACCTGGGGTGTTCGGGATTTGGCAGCTCCAGTATTCTCCGGGTTCGGTGGCGGAGGAAATCGTGTGGTTCCGGTTCTTCTCAGGAACAGACGTCCTCTATCCTCGAGCCTGCCCCACACATCACCTTGCTAATTGACTATTGTACATATTCTGTAATCTGCTGTGTTTGGTTGTGCTTTCACAACAGTAAAGTGTTCATATTTGACTCTTTCATTGTCCGTTCATTTACGCCCCCTGTTGTGGGTCCGTGTCACTACACTTTCACAACAGGATATCTCGGCCAGTGTCATGGACTCCGAGGGGCGTCACCCAGCCATTGAATGGCCAATGGGAGAGCAGGGTGCACAGGCGTCTGCAGGAGGCGTGATTGGTGAGTTGCAGCACATCCTCACCGCCTTTACGGCTCGGTTGGATCAGATGACTGAGCAAAACATCCTCCTGAACCGCAGGGTGGAGGCTCTCTCCGCACAGGTGGCAGCGAGTGCTCAGGGCACTGCTGCAGCTCCTCCTCCTGCCGACCCTGTGCAGGATATGAATGTTCCAGTGGTCGTTCAACAACCCCTCCCACCATCCCCTGAAGCATACATAAGCCCCCCAGAGCCGTACGGAGGTTGTGTGGAGAGTGCGCGGACTTTCTCATGCAGTGTTCACTCGTCTTTGCGCAACGTCCCGTCATGTACGCGTCTGATGCTAGTAAAATAGCTTATGTAATTAATCTGCTTCGAGGAGAGGCACGCGCTTGGGCTACGGCGCTTTGGGAGCAAAATTCACGGCTCCTTCATACGTACACTGGGTTTTGTGAGGGAGTTCAAAAACCGTGTTTGACCACCCTAACAGGGGAGAGGACCGTTTCAACTGTGCTGCCGTCATGAGACAGGGACGCCGGCGCGCAGCCGCTTATGCAGTCGACTTCCGCATTGCGGCTGCGAGGTCCGGCTGGAATAACGCTGCGCTCCGCGCCGCCTTCATAAACGGACTGTCGTCGGTCCTGAAGGAGCACCTGGTGGCCAAGGACAAACCGCGGGATTTGGATGGACTTATTGATCTCGTTATACGGTTAGACAATCGGTTAGAGGAACGCCGTTGGGAGCGAGACGAAGGACGTGGCCGGGCACGCGCCGTCCCTCTCCCTTCCGGGTCTGAAAAGGTTCCGCCCTCCCCATGCTCCACAGCCGCAGCGCTCCGTGGGGCAACAGCGCCCCCTGCCGGTGTTGCTAGGGAAACGCGCAGGGCCAGTATAGATCAAATGACAGAATTGAGGAGGCTAGTCCATGGGGAGTGTTTTTTCTGCAGCTCAAAGGAGCATATACAGAGAAACTGCCCCAAACGGCCAAAACAACAACACTCGCCTTAGAGACTGGGCTAAAGGGGGGTCATAACATGCACGTGGGACACACACGTATTGCCACACGACTACTCCAGTTACAATCCTGAGTGGGGATTTAACCCTTCAAGCCCCAGCACTGGTGGACACGGGGTCAGAAGGGAATCTGCTGGATAGCAGATGGGCTAGGGAAGCAGGGCTCCCTCTGGTGGGCACTTCCTTCACCATTGCAGGTGCGGGCACTAGATGGGCAACCCCTTCTCCCTTTAATCATGCACAAGACACAACCAGTAACTCTGGTAGTGTCTGGGAATCATCGGGAGGAGATCGAGTTTTTTGTGACTCCTTATACCTCCCGCATGATTTTGGGCTTCCCTTGGATGTGAAACACAATCCCCGGATTGATTGGCCATCTGGGGTGGTGGTTCAGTGGAGCGAAACCTGCCATCGGGTGTGTTTAGGATCCTCAGTTCCTCCCGGTTTACAGGCTAAGGAGGAGGTCAAAGTCCCTCCCAATCTGACAGCGGTGCCGGTTGAGTACTACGATCTTGCTGACGTCTTCAGCAAGGATCTGGCACTTACCCTTCCTCCGCACCGTCCGTACGATTGTGCCATTGATTTGATACCAGGGGTGGAGTTCCCGTCAGCAGGCTGTACAACCTCTCATGACCTGACGCGAATCAATGGAGACCTACATCCGGGACTCATTAGCTGCTGGGTTGATCCGAAATTCCACCTCCCCGATGGGTGCAGGTTTCTTTTTTGTGGGCAAGAAAGATGGCGGACTCCGTCCATGCATCGATTACAGGGGGCTGAATGAGATTACGGTTCGCAATCGATACCCGTTGCCCTTGTTGGATTCCGTGTTCACCCCCCCTGCATGGAGCCAAAATCTTTACAAAATTGGATCTTCGGAATGCGTATCACCTGGTTCGGGTCCGGAAGGGAGACGAATGGAAGACGGCATTAACACCCCGTTAGGTCACTTTGAGTACCTGGTCATGCCGTTCGGCCTCACTAACGCCCCCGCAACGTTCCAAGCTTTGGTAAACGATGTCTTGCGGGACTTCCTGCACCGATTCGTCTTTAGTATATCTGGACGATATTCTCATCTTTTCCCCGGACCCTGAGACTCATGTCCAGCATGTACGTCAGGTCCTGCAGCGGTTGTTGGAGAACCAGCTGTTTGTGAAGGGCGAGAAGTGTGAGTTTCACCGCACTTCTTGTCCTTCCTGGGGTTTATCATCTCCTCTAACTCCGTCGCCCCTGATCCGGTCAAGGTTGCGGCGGTGAGAGATTGGCCCCAACCTACAAGCCGGAAGGAAGCTGCAACAGTTCCTCGGCTTTGCAAATTTCTACAGGAAGTTCATAAGGGCTATAGCCAGGTAGTTAGCCCCTGACAACCCTGACCTCTCCTAAAGTCCCCTTCACCTGGTCGGATCGGTGCGAAGCCGCATTAATGGAGTTGAAAACGACGGTCTCGGCTGCACCAGCACTGGTGCAGCCCGACCTTAGCCGCCAGTTTGTGGTCGAAGTGGACGCCTCTGACTCAGGGATAGGAGCCGTGCTATCCCAGAGCGGAGAGACCGATAAGGTCCTTCACCCGTGTGCCTATTTTTCCTGCAGGTTGACCCCAGCTGAACGGAACTATGACGTCGGCAATCGAGAACTCCTTGCGGTGAAAGAGGCTCTTGAGGAGTGGAGACACCTGTTGGAGGGAGCGTCTGTGCCGTCACGGTTTTCACTGACCATCGGAACCTGGAGTATATCAGGACCGCCAGGCGGCTGAACCCCAGGCAAGCCCGCTGGTCACTGTTCTTCAGGCGTTTTGACTTCCGGATCACCTACCGCCCCGGGACCAAGAACCAGAGATCGGATGCCTTGTCCCGGGTGCATGAAGATGAAGTCAAGACTGAGCTGTCGGATCCACCGGAGCCCATCATTCATCACTATCGTGGCCACCCTCACCTGGGACGTGGAGAATACCATCTGGGAGGCCCTGGCACGGAGCCCGGACCCCGGAACAGGGCCGAAGAACAGACTCTACGTCCCACCAGAGGCAAGAGCTGCTGTCTGGATTTCTGTCACGGTTCTAAGCTCTCCTGTCATCCGGGGGTGCGAAGGACCGTGGCAGTGGTCCGGCAGCGCTTCTGGTGGGCGTCCCTGGAGGCCGACGTCCGGGAATATATCCAGGCCTGCACCACCTGTGCCAGGGGCAAGGCAGACCACCAGAAGGCACAGGGACTTCTTTAGCCACTTCCTGTGCCTCATCGCCCCTGGTCCCACATCAGTCTGGATTTTGTCATGGGCCTCCCGCCGTCCCAGGGCATGACAACCATCTTCACGATAGTGGACAGATTCTCCAAGGCGGCCCACTTCGTGGCCCTCCCGAAGCTCCCCACGGCCCAGGAGACTGCAAACCTCCTGGTCCACCACGTCGTCCGTCTGCATGGGATACCTACCGACATCGTCTCTGATCGTGGTCCCCAGTTTTCCTCACACGTCTGGAGGAGCTTCTGCCAGGAACTGGGGGCCACTGTGAGCCTCTCGTCCGGGTATCACCCACAGACCAATGGACAGGCAGAACGGGCCAATCAGGAATTGGAGCAAGCCCTGCGCTGTGTGACATCCGCCCACCCGACAGCCTGGAGTGAACATCTGGCCTGGTTCGAGTACGCACATAACAGCCAGGTGTCCTCTGCCACCGGCCTCTCCCCATTGAGGTGTGTTTGGGGTATCAGCCCCCGTTGTTTCCCGTGGTGGAGGGAGAGGTCGGTGTGCCCTCGGTCCAGGCTCACATGCAGAAGTGCCGTCGGGTGTGGCGCTCCACCCGTTCTGCCTTGTTAAAGGCCCAGACGAGGGCGAAGACCCATGCAGACCGCCGGCGGTCCCCGGCCCCTGCTTACCAGCCCAGGCAGGAGGTGTGGCTATCCACAAAGGACATCCCCCTCCAGGTGGACTCTCCAAAGCTCAAGGACAGGTACATTGGACCCTATGAAATCCTCAAAATCCTCAGTCCTGCCACAGTGAAGCTCCGACTCCCAGCTTCACTGCGGATCCACCCGGTTTTTCACGTGTCAAGAATCAAACCCCACCACACCTCACCCCTCTGTGCTCCCGGACCAGCGCCGCCTCCTGCCCGGATCATCGACGGGGAGCCGGCTTGGACAGTGCGCCGGCTCCTGGACGTCTGTCGGATGGGCCGGGCTTCCAGTATTTGGTGGACTGGGAGGGGTATGGACCCGACGAACGCTCCTGGGTGAAGAGGAGCTTCATCCTGGACCCGGCCCTCCTGGCCGATTTCTACCGCCGTCACCCGGACAAGCCTGGTCGGGTGCCAGGAGGCGCCCGTTGAGGGGGGGGTCCTGTTGTGTGGGCCGCCAGAAGAGGAGGTACTGCTGGCCCACCACCAGAGGGCGCCCTGCCTGAAGTGCGAGCGTCAGGCACAAGAGGGCGCTGCCGCCACGGACACAGCCGGGGGTGACAGCTGTCACTCATTATCTCTTGACAGCTGTCACCCATCTACACTTCATCATCCCACTCCATAAAGACCGGACATCATCTCCACCTCGTTGCCGAGATATCGTCTACCTTAGGAGGTAACCTTCTCAGCCTGCATATCCAGATAAGTGGTTACTCAGACACTGCACGAGTGTGTGTTAGAGGTGGAGGTGGAATTCCCACCGTTGTTGTTACTGGGTGTTCACACACCCACATCTGATTGTCTCTGCTCCTCGCCAGCAGTACCAGATCCGACACGCGGAGACAGTGGCCACCTGGGGTGTTCGGGATTTGGCAGCTCCAGTATTCTCCGGGTTCGGTGGCGGAGGAAATTGTGTGGTTCCGGTTCTTCTCAGGACAGACGTCCTCTATCCTCGAACGTGCCCACATGTCACCTTTGCTAATTGACTATTGTACATATTCTGTAATCTGCTGTGTTTGGTTGTGCTTTTCACAACAGTAAAGTGTTCATATTTGACTCTTTCATTGTCCGTTCATTTACGCCCCCTGTTGTGGGTCCGTGTCACTACACTTTCACAACAAAGTGTCCTTCAGTGTGTCAGAAGATTTGGACTAAAAGGTGGTGTGAAGGTGTGATGTGTTTGGATGTTCATGGTGTTTAACCTGTCAGTAAGGTGTTGCAGTAGTCAAGGTGTGAGATGGCGGTCTGTGTCAGGAGTCCTGCTGCATGCTGGGAAACGTTATGATTCTCTGAATGTTGAAATAGTAAAAGGCAATTTACTCTGCCAAGACAGAGTCCGGTCGGAATTAATAACTTCAAAATGAATTGCTGCTTTAAATAAAATGATATGTCTTTCCAATGTTCTAATAGAGACAATAAACTACAATCAATCAATCAATCAATTTTTTTATTATAGCGCCAAATCACAACAAACAGTTGCCCCAAGGCGCTTTATATTGTAAGGCAAGGCCATACAATAATTATGTAAAACCCCAACGGTCAAAAACGACCCCCTGTGAGCAAGCACTTGGCTACAGTGGGAAGGAAAAACTCCCTTTTAACAGGAAGAAACCTCCAGCAGAACCAGGCTCAGGGAGGGGCAGTCTTCTGCTGGGACTGGATGGGGCCGAGGGAGAGAACCAGGAAAAAGACATGCTGTGGAGGGGAGCAGAGATAGATCACTAATGATTAAATGCAGAGTGGTGCATACAGAGCAAAAGAGAAAGAAACAGTGCATCATGGGAACCCCCCAGCAGTCTACGTCTATAGCAGCATAACTAAGGGATGGTTCAGGGTCACCTGATCCAGCCCTAACTATAAGCTTTAGCAAAAAGGAAAGTTTTAAGCCTAATCTTAAAAGTAGAGAGGGTGTCTGTCTCCCTGATCTGAATTGGGAGCTGGTTCCACAGGAGAGGAGCCTGAAAGCTGAAGGCTCTGCCTCCCATTCTACTCTTACAAACCCTAGGAACTACAAGTAAGACTGCAGTCTGAGAGCGAAGCGCTCTATTGGGGTGATATGGTACTACGAGGTCCCTAAGATAAGATGGGACCTGATTATTCAAAACCTTATAAGTAAGAAGAAGAATTTTAAATTCTATTCTAGAATTAACAGGAAGCCAATGAAGAGAGGCCAATATGGGTGAGATATGCTCTCTCCTTCTAGTCCCCGTCAGTACTCTAGCTGCAGCATTTTGAATTAACTGAAGGCTTTTTAGGGAACTTTTAGGACAACCTGATAATAATGAATTACAATAGTCCAGCCTAGAGGAAATAAATGCATGAATTAGTTTTTCAGCATCACTCTGAGACAAGACCTTTCTGATTTTAGAGATATTGCGTAAATGCAAAAAAGCAGTCCTACATATTTGTTTAATATGCGCTTTGAATGACATATCCTGATCAAAAATGACTCCAAGATTTCTCACAGTATTACTAGAGGTCAGGGTAATGCCATCCAGAGTAAGGATCTGGTTAGACACCATGTTTCTAAGATTTGTGGGGCCAAGTACAATAACTTCAGTTTTATCTGAGTTTAAAAGCAGGAAATTAGAGGTCATCCATGTCTTTATGTCTGTAAGACAATTCTGCAGTTTAGCTAATTGGTGTGTGTCCTCTGGCTTCATGGATAGATAAAGCTGGGTATCATCTGCGTAATAATGAAAATTTAAGCAATACCGTCTAATAATACTGCCTAAGGGAAGCATGTATAAAGTGAATAAAATTGGTCCTAGCACAGAACCTTGTGGAACTCCATAATTAACTTTAGTCTGTGAAGAAGATTCCCCATTTACATGAACAAATTGTAATCTATTAGACAAATATGATTCAAACCACCGCAGCGCCATGCCTTTAATACCTATGGCATGCTCTAATCTCTGTAATAAAATTTTATGGTCAACAGTATCAAAAGCAGCTAAAAAATCGACTAAAACGTTTTTTTTTTCCTTCCAAAATAAGACGTCCTGACATGCAGCACAGTCGGCTGCAAGAGCTGAGCTCAGAGATACGGAGTGACATTCATGCCAATATTGTTTGAAAGGAAATGCTTTTGACAAAATCTACAGATTTTGTTTATTTGTATCAAGGCTGGGAAATGAAAATTGTGAAATCCGAGGAAAATTCACAGGTCTGTGACACAGACATGCTGCAAAATTCTTCTTTTAAAAACTTGAAAGTTCTAAAAGTTTGCGATGTCCACATGCTACGTTTAGCTAAGCTTCGCACAGGAGCCACACAGTGTCACCGCAGCAACCAACCAGTCCCACTTTACGACAACTGTCGTAACAGCCAGGTGGTATTTATTCTCCTCGAAACTCCGCGGATCCGAGGAAACTTATTTGTATCTGTAACACACAGATCAGTGTCCACGGACTTATAAAACTTGCATGATGTCATTAAAAAAAGAACGCGTTGCGATAAGCATTTTAAAAACTCAGTAACGATCACAATTAAAGAGTAAAACACTAACACCCCCGCCCCCTCCCCATGATGAAATCCGCGGAATCCCGTGGATCCGCGGAGTTTTCACAGCCCTGTTCTATTTATGTCCAGAGATCAAGGATCCACCATGTAGAGTTTATTATGACCAGAGTTTAAAGATCCAGTGACCAATTTCATATTTATTTACTTAAAGAGCTGGGGGAGGTGTGTGTGGTTCGGGAGGTCTGGGCGGCTTTGCTTGAGCTGCTGCCCCCACAACCTGACTCCGGATAAAGCGGAAGAAAATGGATGGATGGATGGATTTACTTAAAGACTCAATAAATGTTGTTGACATAGAAAACCTGTAAAGCCTAGAGAGGTATCGATAAGGGAATCGGATCGATAAGCACAATCGATAATGGTATCAATATAGATAAAATCTTAATACCCATCCCTATTGTTTATAAATGTAACTATTAAGTGATTTCTATCATTTTTTAACATTTAAATTCTTTCTAAACATTTTAGTTGTTGACATTATTATTATTATTATTATTATTATTATTATACTTGTGAAAAAATGTCTTCAAAAGTGGATCTTTAATCCACGTGCTGGGGGCCACGCCCCCTTTCCATCTGGATTTGTCCCTGAATTGGCATCTGAGCAGGAAGAATTGGAAACGTGTATTTATGGATGACCAGATTGACAGGTAGGAACGTTTTATCCGTGTTTCTTATATCGTCCTCAGAAAGAGACTTTAGGTGTATTTGGGTGGAAAAAAGAGCATTATTATTAGTTGATGACACGTCACGGCTCTTAAACTGTTTTTAGCGACGACACACACAGCGCAACTTTTAAACAAAAAAGTGTAAAAATGTCTTTGTAAAGCTCAGTGCAGATGTGCTGCCGTCACTGTGCTTTCAGAGACAACAACTGTTTTTTCAACTCGGAGCTGCTACACAAAACCGCAGATGGAAAAGCTCGCAGCTCGCTGAAAGAGGGCGAGGTGGGCAGTTCAGCTGAACTCCGACCTCTCCCTGTCCACAGGAGTTTTAATGCTAAGATCGACCCACAATGCAAAAATAACATGAATGCACAGTGACTTGGAGAAGTAATTTTAATCTGATTACTGATTTGGAAAGATTAACGTGTTAGGTTACTTGTTAATGAAAAAATGTTCAGATTAGAGTCGACCTTTTTGTGCAAACTTCACCTTACTAAGTAACGTGTTACTGGCATCACTGGTCAGGACGGGTATCCAGTGTAAAACTTGTGCCAAATCAACATGCAGATACATATCACGACCTTAGCCGCCAGTTTGTGGTAGAAGTGGACGCCTCTGACTCAGGGATAGGAGCCGTGCTATCCCAGAGCGGAGGAGACCGATAAGGTCCTTCACCCGTGTGCCTATTTTCCCTGCAGGTTGACCCCAGCTGAACGGAACTATGACGTCGGCAATCGAGAACTCCTTGGTGTGATGAAGAGGCTTCTTGAGGAGTGGATACACCTGTTGGAGGGAGCGTCTGTGCCGTTCACGGTTTTCACTGACCATCGGAACCTGGAGTATATCAGGACCGCCAGGCGGCTGAACCCCAGGCAAGCCCGCTGGTCACTGTTCTTCAGGCGTTTTGACTTCCGGATCACCTACCGCCCCGGGACCAAGAACCAGAGATCGGATGCCTTGTCCCGGGTGCATGAAGATGAAGTCAAGACTGAGCTGTCGGATCCACCGGAGCCCATCATTCATCACTATCGTGGCCACCCTCACCTGGGACGTGGAGAATACCATCTGGGAGGCCCTGGCACGGAGCCCGGACCCCGGAACAGGGCCGAAGAACAGACTCTACGTCCCACCAGAGGCAAGAGCTGCTGTCTTGGATTTCTGTCACGGTTCTAAGCTCTCCTGTCATCCGGGGGTGCGAAGGACCGTGGCAGTGGTCCGGCAGCGCTTCTGGTGGGCGTCCCTGGAGGCCGACGTCCGGGAATATATCCAGGCCTGCACCACCTGTGCCAGGGGCAAGGCAGACCACCAGAAGGCACAGGGACTTCTTTAGCCACTTCCTGTGCCTCATCGCCCCTGGTCCCACATCAGTCTGGATTTTGTCATGGGCCTCCCGCCGTCCCAGGGCATGACAACCATCTTCACGATAGTGGACAGATTCTCCAAGGCGGCCCACTTCGTGGCCCTCCCGAAGCTCCCCACGGCCCAGGAGACTGCAAACCTCCTGGTCCACCACGTCGTCCGTCTGCATGGGATACCTACCGACATCGTCTCTGATCGTGGTCCCCAGTTTTCCTCACACGTCTGGAGGAGCTTCTGCCAGGAACTGGGGGCCACTGTGAGCCTCTCGTCCGGGTATCACCCACAGACCAATGGACAGGCAGAACGGGCCAATCAGGAATTGGAGCAAGCCCTGCGCTGTGTGACATCCGCCCACCCGACAGCCTGGAGTGAACATCTGGCCTGGTTCGAGTACGCACATAACAGCCAGGTGTCCTCTGCCACCGGCCTCTCCCCATTTGAGGTGTGTTTGGGGTATCAGCCCCCGTTGTTTCCCGTGGTGGAGGGAGAGGTCGGTGTGCCCTCGGTCCAGGCTCACATGCAGAAGTGCCGTCGGGTGTGGCGCTCCACCCGTTCTGCCTTGTTAAAGGCCCAGACGAGGGCGAAGACCCATGCAGACCGCCGGCGGTCCCCGGCCCCTGCTTACCAGCCCAGGCAGGAGGTGTGGCTATCCACAAAGGACATCCCCCTCCAGGTGGACTCTCCAAAGCTCAAGGACAGGTACATTGGACCCTATGAAATCCTCAAAATCCTCAGTCCTGCCACAGTGAAGCTCCGACTCCCAGCTTCACTGCGGATCCACCCGGTTTTTCACGTGTCAAGAATCAAACCCCACCACACCTCACCCCTCTGTGCTCCCGGACCAGCGCCGCCTCCTGCCCGGATCATCGACGGGGAGCCGGCTTGGACAGTGCGCCGGCTCCTGGACGTCTGTCGGATGGGCCGGGGCTTCCAGTATTTGGTGGACTGGGAGGGGTATGGACCCGACGAACGCTCCTGGGTGAAGAGGAGCTTCATCCTGGACCCGGCCCTCCTGGCCGATTTCTACCGCCGTCACCCGGACAAGCCTGGTCGGGTGCCAGGAGGCGCCCGTTGAGGGGGGGGTCCTGTTGTGTGGGCCGCCAGAAGAGGAGGTACTGCTGGCCCACCACCAGAGGGCGCCCTGCCTGAAGTGCGAGCGTCAGGCACAAGAGGGCGCTGCCGCCACGGACACAGCCGGGGGTGACAGCTGTCACTCATTATCTCTTGACAGCTGTCACCCATCTACACTTCATCATCCCACTCCATAAAGACCGGACATCATCTCCACCTCGTTGCCGAGATATCGTCTACCTTAGGAGGTAACCTTCTCAGCCTGCATATCCAGATAAGTGGTTACTCAGACACTGCACGAGTGTGTGTTAGAGGTGGAGGTGGAATTCCCACCGTTGTTGTTACTGGGTGTTCACACACCCACATCTGATTGTCTCTGCTCCTCGCCAGCAGTACCAGATCCGACACGCAGAGACAGTGGCCACCTGGGGTGTTCGGGATTTGGCAGCTCCAGTATTCTCCGGGTTCGGTGGCGGAGGAAATTGTGTGGTTCCGGTTCTTCTCAGGACAGACGTCCTCTATCCTCGAATGTGCCCACATGTCACCTTTGCTAATTGACTATTGTACATATTCTGTAATCTGCTGTGTTTGGTTGTGCTTTTCACAACAGTAAAGTGTTCATATTTGACTCTTTCATTGTCCGTTCATTTACGCCCCCTGTTGTGGGTCCGTGTCACTACACTTTCACAACAAAGTGTCCTTCAGTGTGTCAGAAGATTTGGACTAAAAGGTGGTGTGAAGGTGTGATGTGTTTGGATGTTCATGGTGTTTAACCTGTCAGTAAGGTGTTGCAGTAGTCAAGGTGTGAGATGGCGTCTGTGTCAGGAGTCCTGCTGCATGCTGGGAAACGTTATGATTCTCTGAATGTTGAAATAGTAAAAGGCAATTTACTCTGCCAAGACAGAGTCCGGTCGGAATTAATAACTTCAAAATGAATTGCTGCTTTAAATAAAATGATATGTCTTTCCAAATGTTCTAATAGAGACAATAAACTACAATCAATCAATCAATCAATTTTTTATATAGCGCCAAATCACAACAAACAGTTGCCCCAAGGCGCTTTATATTGTAAGGCAAGGCCAAACAATAATTATGTAAAACCCCAACGGTCAAAACGACCCCCTGTGAGCAAGCACTTGGCTACAGTGGGAAGGAAAAACTCCCTTTTAACAGGAAGAAACCTCCAGCAGAACCAGGCTCAGGGAGGGGCAGTCTTCTGCTGGGACTGGATGGGGCCGAGGGAGAGAACCAGGAAAAAGACATGCTGTGGAGGGGAGCAGAGATAGATCACTAATGATTAAATGCAGAGTGGTGCATACAGAGCAAAAAGAGAAAGAAACAGTGCATCATGGGAACCCCCCAGCAGTCTACGTCTATAGCAGCATAACTAAGGGATGGTTCAGGGTCACCTGATCCAGCCCTAACTATAAGCTTTAGCAAAAAGGAAAGTTTTAAGCCTAATCTTAAAAGTAGAGAGGGTGTCTGTCTCCCTGATCTGAATTGGGAGCTGGTTCCACAGGAGAGGAGCCTGAAAGCTGAAGGCTCTGCCTCCCATTCTACTCTTACAAACCCTAGGAACTACAAGTAAGCCTGCAGTCTGAGAGCGAAGCGCTCTATTGGGGTGATATGGTACTACGAGGTCCCTAAGATAAGATGGGACCTGATTATTCAAAACCTTATAAGTAAGAAGAAGAATTTTAAATTCTATTCTAGAATTAACAGGAAGCCAATGAAGAGAGGCCAATATGGGTGAGATATGCTCTCTCCTTCTAGTCCCCGTCAGTACTCTAGCTGCAGCATTTTGAATTAACTGAAGGCTTTTTAGGGAACTTTTAGGACAACCTGATAATAATGAATTACAATAGTCCAGCCTAGAGGAAATAAATGCATGAATTAGTTTTTCAGCATCACTCTGAGACAAGACCTTTCTGATTTTAGAGATATTGCGTAAATGCAAAAAAGCAGTCCTACATATTTGTTTAATATGCGCTTTGAATGACATATCCTGATCAAAAATGACTCCAAGATTTCTCACAGTATTACTAGAGGTCAGGGTAATGCCATCCAGAGTAAGGATCTGGTTAGACACCATGTTTCTAAGATTTGTGGGGCCAAGTACAATAACTTCAGTTTTATCTGAGTTTAAAAGCAGGAAATTAGAGGTCATCCATGTCTTTATGTCTGTAAGACAATTCTGCAGTTTAGCTAATTGGTGTGTGTCCTCTGGCTTCATGGATAGATAAAGCTGGGTATCATCTGCGTAATAATGAAAATTTAAGCAATACCGTCTAATAATACTGCCTAAGGGAAGCATGTATAAAGTGAATAAAATTGGTCCTAGCACAGAACCTTGTGGAACTCCATAATTAACTTTAGTCTGTGAAGAAGATTCCCCATTTACATGAACAAATTGTAATCTATTAGACAAATATGATTCAAACCACCTGCAGCGCCATGCCTTTAATACCTATGGCATGCTCTAATCTCTGTAATAAAATTTTATGGTCAACAGTATCAAAAGCAGCTAAAAAATCGACTAAAACGTTTTTTTTTTCCTTCCAAAATAAGACGTCCTGACATGCAGCACAGTCGGCTGCAAGAGCTGAGCTCAGAGATACGGAGTGACATTCATGCCAATATTGTTTGAAAGGAAATGCTTTTGACAAAATCTACAGATTTTGTTTATTTGTATCAAGGCTGGGAAATGAAAATTGTGAAATCCGAGGAAAATTCACAGGTCTGTGACACAGACATGCTGCAAAATTCTTCTTTTAAAAACTTGAAAGTTCTAAAAGTTTGCGATGTCCACATGCTACGTTTAGCTAAGCTTCGCACAGGAGCCACACAGTGTCACCGCAGCAACCAACCAGTCCCACTTTACGACAACTGTCGTAACAGCCAGGTGGTATTTATTCTCCTCGAAACTCCGCGGATCCGAGGAAACTTATTTGTATCTGTAACACACAGATCAGTGTCCACGGACTTATAAAACTTGCATGATGTCGTTAAAAAAAAGAACGCGTTGCGATAAGCATTTTAAAAACTCAGTAACGATCACAATTAAAGAGTAAAACACTAACACCCCCGCCCCCTCCCCATGATGAAATCCGCGGAATCCCGTGGATCCGCGGAGTTTTCACAGCCCTGTTCTATTTATGTCCAGAGATCAAGGATCCACCATGTAGAGTTTATTATGACCAGAGTTTAAAGATCCAGTGACCAATTTCATATTTATTTACTTAAAGAGCTGGGGGAGGTGTGTGTGGTTCGGGAGGTCTGGGCGGCTTTGCTTGAGCTGCTGCCCCCACAACCTGACTCCGGATAAAGCGGAAGAAAATGGATGGATGGATGGATTTACTTAAAGACTCAATAAAATGTTGTTGACATAGAAAACCTGTAAAGCCTAGAGAGGTATCGATAAGGGAATCGGATCGATAAGCACAATCGATAATGGTATCAATATAGATAAAATCTTAATACCCATCCCTATTGTTTATAAATGTAACTATTAAGTGATTTCTATCATTTTTTAACATTTAAATTCTTTCTAAACATTTTAGTTGTTGACATTATTATTATTATTATTATTATTATTATTATTATTATACTTGTGAAAAAATGTCTTCAAAAGTGGATCTTTAATCCACGTGCTGGGGGCCACGCCCCCTTTCCATCTGGATTTGTCCCTGAATTGGCATCTGAGCAGGAAGAATTGGAAACGTGTATTTATGGATGACCAGATTGACAGGTAGGAACGTTTTATCCGTGTTTCTTATATTGTCCTCAGAAAGAGACTTTAGGTGTATTTGGGTGGAAAAAAGAGCATTATTATTAGTTGATGACACGTCACGGCTCTTAAACTGTTTTTAGCGACGACACACACAGCGCAACTTTTAAAGAAAAAAAGTGTAAAAATGTCTTTGTAAAGCTCAGTGCAGATGTGCTGCCGTCACTGTGCTTTCAGAGACAACAACTGTTTTTTCAACTCGGAGCTGCTACACAAAACCGCAGATGGAAAAGCTCGCAGCTCGCTGAAAGAGGGCGAGGTGGGCAGTTCAGCTGAACTCCGACCTCTCCCTGTCCACAGGAGTTTTAATGCTAAGATCGACCCACAATGCAAAAATAACATGAATGCACAGTGACTTGGAGAAGTAATTTTAATCTGATTACTGATTTGGAAAGATTAACGTGTTAGGTTACTTGTTAATGAAAAAAGTGTTCAGATTAGAGTCGACCTTTTTGTGCAAACTTCACCTTACTAAGTAACGTGTTACTGGCATCACTGGTCAGGACGGGTATCCAGTGTAAAACTTGTGCCAAATCAACATGCAGATACATATCACATCTGCTGTGGTGAACCTGAGCAAATAGAGAGAAGCTGATGAACTTATGATGGTTATTTTTCTGATCCAGTCTCCTGTTCTTCATGTCGACTTGTATCTCCATTTATCTGTGCAGTTGGAACATCAGCGGTTTCCTTCAGGATAAATTAAGTTTTCTGATTCTAACTGGTTATCAGGGTGCTGCGTTTTGAAGCTCAGTGTTGCTACAACAAACTGAAAAAACTTTGATAAATGATTTTATGTTCAGAGGTTTGCGTCACTGATTTAGAATCTTTGAGTGAAACCATGGTGTTGTTCTCACAGTTCAGCAGTTTGGAGTCATGATGTTGATTCATGAGCTTCAGATTGTATGGATTTTGCGCATAGTTACATTTTTGTGTGTATTAAATGAGGAAAAACTGTAATCAATAGTATTAATTGATCGGCTTCATCAGTCCATCACCAAGCTGAACTGTCCATTTATCATCATAAAGCACAGTTTGTCACAAACCTGCTGTGGATCAGTGAACTTCAGGCTTGAAAACCGCATCCAGCACGTTGACTAGTTTCTTCTCTTCTTTAAATCCACTCGTTTCTTCTTGCTGCTCTGCGATCTGTTTGTTTCTACCAACTCAAATATCTCGGCTTCATTAGCAGCAGTTAGCCGCTGTTTCAACAACCTTCTCAGCTCTTCCACCTTTTCGCGCTAACTTCGCCTTTTCTTCTTCTTCCGGTTTACTGTCGACCTTTGTGCTTCTGGAGCTCTTCAAAAAACATATTCAAGGATCACAGAGTGAAGTTTGATCTGTTCACAGAACAGTTTCCAGCGTCTCCAGCTTTAGCCTCTCGCGCCTAAAGGTTTTTCTTCGTTGAATTTTTCTTCTTCTCCTCAGTTTTGATGGCGTACAAATCGACACAGTGCATTACCGCCACCAACTGTTAGGATGTGGAGCATGAATGGAGTCTGATCGTATAAAAATAATGAATGTTTATGAGTTCAATGGTACGAATATTTCATGAGGTGAAAGCTGGAACATACCATTTCCTTATGCCTTCCTTAAGTTTGTCGAGGAAGATGAGATCCTCTTGTGACACTGTTCTGTCATTTTTGTTGACCTCTTTGAAGTCACTTTCCAAAGCAGGAATTGCATCCATGGGAGTTACTGGAGGGATCTCTTTTACAGTAACACGGTAACAAAGGCTACCTATCATATCAGTCTCAAGGCAAGGCTCTGAGCTGCCAACTATACTCCATCCTAAGTCTGTTTGCACAGCATGAGACTCATCATCTTGGCCTAGTATCACTTGTCTTGGTGCTAAGGCTCAGGGACAGTTATAACCAATCAAGAGAGCTACTTCACAACTGAGGAGTGGTGGGACTTCATCGATGATTGGTGATAAGTGACTCCAGCGTTTGGCTGTTTCACAAGTCGGTATGTGATTGCGGTTTGCAGGAATACAAGTGACAAAGTGACAAAGTTTTTTATTCGGCACACAAAATATTCAAATAGAAAAAAATGAACAATTCCACAAACAAACACAGACAAAACTAGTGAGTCCGAAAGGGTGTGGGCTGAAGCAAAGCTTATTAGCGCCCACCCCTGCTAGTACAAGTCCAACAATTCTAATCAGTCATATTTACATAAATATAAATTCACTACTACATGTCGACACACAGACATACACATCAATATACTATTCACTTATAATTATATTTATATAGTACCAGATCACAAGAAAGTCGAATCAAGGCACTTTACGCCAGTAAGGACTAACCTTACCAACCCCCAGAGCGAGCACTAGGCAACTGTGGTGAGGAAAAACTCCCTATAAGGAAGAAACCTCAAGCAGACCAGGCTCTTGGGGGTGACCCTCTGCTTGGGCTGTGCCATATATACCTATATACATACGTATATACTTTACAAACATAAATATATACATACATATACACAGTCACTTATATACGTATACACCTACCATATCTATATATCTACATACGCATATACATACCCACACATTCAAATATACAATAAGTCCCACTTATAAATTGAACATTCCATATAAATCAAATTATATTTGCTTCTTTATGATACTTAGACATAACGTTCTTTTTGAGTAGTTTCTTAAATCTCACTAAGGTACTACTCATTCTAACCTCTGTTGAACATTTGTTCCATTTCCTCACCCCAACCACAGACACACAAAAACCCTTTACATTTGTTCTTACTGGTGGTTTCATAAAAATTGCACAACTTCTTAAACTATATCTGGATTCCCTCAATCGGAACAGACTCTGGACATGTCTCGGTAAGGCTTGGTTTTTCGCTCGAAATAAAGTTTGAATTGTAATGTAATCGACCAAATCAATGAATTTTAATAAATTTAAAGACACAAATAGAGAATGAGTTGGTTCACGATATTGTTTATTGCAGATGATTTGTATGGCTCGTTTTTGCAAAAGGAATATTGGATTGGTATTTGATTTGTGTTTCCCCATGACTCAACACAATATGTGATATATGGTACCATCAGAGAATGATATAAAGTAAGTAACCCTTCTTGCGGCAGTAGGTCCTTGGCTTTATACAAAATGGCTATAGTTTTTGACAATTTTGATTTCACATAATTTATATGTGGTTTCCAGCTAAGTTTATTATCAATTATAACACCTAAAAATTTATTCTGTTACTAACTCAATTTCCTTATTGTTTATAGTTAAATTTTTACATTTGGGTGCCTGTTTATTTCCAAATATAATACATTTAGTTTTTGAGTGGTTGAGTGACAACTTATTAGCGTCAAACCAAACCTTAAATTTTTCCAGTTCTTTCTCCACTATGTCCAGAAGCTGTTCAAGATTTTCACCGCTACAGAACACAGTTGTATCATCCGCAAAAAGGACACATCTCAGTGAACTTGACACCCAACTTATATCATTTATATAGATTATAAACAACAAAGGACCCAGCACTGAGCCCTGCGGCACCCCACATGTGACATCCCTGAGTTCAGAATTTGTATTATTGAATTGAACATACTGAAATCTGCCTTGTAAATAACTAGCTATCCATTCATATGCCAGACCTCTGATTCCATATTTCTGCAGTTTACTTAATAGTATTCCATGGTTAATTGTGTCAAACGCTTTCTGTAAATCAAAAAAAAAACACCTATTGTGTATGTTTATTGTCAATTGCGGTTGCTATACTTTCCACAAAGTCCATCAAAGCATGTGATGTAGTTTGAGACCTTCTGAATCCATATTGTTCTTCACAAATGATGTTATGCTTCAGTAAATAATCATTTAATCTTTTAGCAAATATTTTTTCCAAAATTTTGGAAAATTGTGGCAGGAGTGATATAGGTCTATAATTAGAAAATGTGTGTTTGTCACCAGTTTTAAACAGAGGAAAGCTGGATAACTGTTGTAGAGCTGTAGCCCCTAACACGAAGACCACACACCTTTCCACTGCTTACAACTGTATTCTTTCCCATCATGGTAGTTAGTTTTAGTTTCACTGGACAAACATTGGCTTGCAGTTCATGACTCACATCCTGATCAATAAAGGCGGTGTCACTTTGTGTGTCCAATAGTGCACAGACAAGTTTTTCCTTGCATGGATTTGTAGCTGATGACACCCACACTGGAACTATCACTGAGGTGTTGACAGATTGTCCTTCTCTGGTAATGTTATGTGACATGGTGGTTGTTGTCTCCGGTGTGTTAATTTGTGCTGCATTTTCAATATTCATGACTTTCTCTTTTCAGCTCACTGCTGTAATTTACATCATGAAGGCAGCTTGGGTGCTTTTTTTGTACATACAAGGTCTGTCAATAAAGTATAGGTCCTTTTTATTTTTTTCAAAAACTATATGGATTTCATTCATATGTTTTTACGTCAGACATGCTTGAACCCTCGTGCGCATGCGTGAGTTTTTTCACGCCTGTCGGTGACGTCATGCGCCTGTGAGCACTCCTTGTGGGAGGAGTCGTCCAGCCCCTCGTCGGAATTCCTTTGTCTGAGAAGCTGCTGAGAGACTGGCGCTTTGTTTGATCAAAATTTTTTCTAAACCTGTGAGGCACATCGAAGTGGACACGGTTCGAAAAATTAAGGTGGTTTTCAGTGAAAATTTTAACGGCTGATGAGAGATTTTGAGGTGATTCTGTCGCTTTAAGGACTTCCCACGGTGCGAGACGTCGCGCAGCGCTCTCAGGCGCCGTCATCAGCCTGTTTCAAGCTGAAAACCTCCACATTTCAGGCTCTATTGATCCAGGACGTCGTGAGAGAACAGATAAGTTTCAGAAGAAGTCAGTTTATCCGGATATTCCACTGTTAAAGGAGATTTTTTTAATGAAAGATGTGCGGGCAGATTGCAGCGTCGGCTCGCAGCCGCCGCGACGCTCCGCCACAGGAAAAACACCTCCGTTGGAAGCCTTAAGGACAAGTTGGAACATGTCCAGCTGTTAAACAATTTCTCATATACTCACTCCACTGAAAGCCATCAAAAGCCGCCTGGATTTTACAAATGGTTATCAACACGGAGGTGTTTTTCCTGTGCCGCCGCACCACGCCGGCTGCGTCCGGATAAAATGCTGAAACCGACTTCTTCTGAAACTTCTCTGTTCTCTCACGGCGTCCTGGATCAATAGAGCCTGAAATGTGGAGGTTTTCAGCTTGAAACAGGCTGACGATGGCGCCTGGAAGCGCTGCACGACGTCTCGCTCCGTGGGAAGTCCTTAAAGCTACAGAATCACCTCAAAATCTCTCATCAGCCGTTAAAATTTTCACTGAAAACCAGCTTAATTTTTCGAACTGTGTCCACTTCGATGTGTCTCACAGATTTAGAAAAAATTTTGATCAAACAAAGCGCCAGTCTCTCAGCAACTTCTCAGACAAAGGAATTCCGATGAGGGGCTGGACGTCTCCTCCCACAAGGAGTGCTCACAGGCGAATGACGTCACCGACAGGCGTGGAAAAACTCACGCATGTGCACGAGGGTTCAAGCATGTCTGATGTAAAAACATATGAATGAAATCCATATAGTTTTTGAAAAAAATAAAAAGGACCTATACTTTATTGACAGACCTCGTATGTCACAAGTAAGGTGGGATCTACAGTCCTTCACACTGTGACCTGGTTTCAAACAGCCATAGCACAATTTATTGTCCTTGACAGATGACCTTCGATCTTTCAGAGACATTTTCATGAGGTTTGGGCACTTGTGGAGTTGATGTGTGTCTTGGCATAACATGCATGGAGATCCCATGCATGTTTTATGAGTACATTGTTCATCTCTTTGTACAGTTGTTTTTGTATTGAATACACTGGCTTTGTTTCTTTTATTGTCTTTTGGATTGCCTTTGTCGCCTGTTGTCTCCAGAGAATGAAGTGCATGAATGGAGGTGACTGGGTTACAGGCAACTTCCGCTTCCTCTGACAGAAATGCAGCAAAATCATTGAAGCAGGGAAACTCGTTACCTTCCATCAGGGCCTTTGTAACATGGCGATTCCACCTGGCAGCGAACCAGTCTGGCAGTTTCTGTATGAGCCTTTGATTTTCTTCACAGTCATTTAATATTTCCAGGCCCTTTACATGAGGCATAGCAAGCATGCATGCATTTGTGAAATCTGAAAAGCGTCTTAGCCCTTCACCGTCTTCAGACTGTATTTTTGGCCAACCTGATAGCCTCTCTATGAATGCCCTTTGAATAACGAATGCCTGGCCGTACCGCTGGTTAAGCTTTTCCCAGGCATCTCGGTAAGCTTCTTCATCATTTCTGAAGAAGGTTCCCTCAAGGCATTTATGAGCTGGACCGCTCACAGACCATTTAAGGTAGTACAGTTTGTCTGCAGCGGAGATGCCCTTTTGATCGATCAGTGACATGAAGGAGGATTTCCATTCAATAGAGGATTGGCTCTCCATTGAACACCGTCGGCTCTGGTGTAGGAAGTCTGTTCATCATTATGTTATCTTGAACTGCCCTTGCAAGCTGAGCGAAGCTAGGGGTTACTGATGACATAGGTGTGTTAGATGGCAGCTGAGATGAGCTATTGGGGATGACTTGCTCACTTCTGACTGACTGGACGTCCCCCACCTGTGTTAAGCCGCGGTCCCACCGAGTGAAGAATCAAATCAAATCAAATCAATTTTATTTATATAGCGCCAAATCACAACAAACAGTTGCCCCAAGGCACTTTATATTGTAAGGCAAAAGCCATACAATAATTACATGAAAAACCCCAACGGTCAAAACGACCCCGTGAGCAAGCACTTGGCGACAGTGGGAAGGAAAAACTCCCTTTTAACAGGAAGAAACCTCCAGCAGAACCTGCTCAGGGAGGGGCAGTCTTCTGCTGGGACTGGTTGGGGCTGAGGGAGAGAACCAGGAAAAAGACATGCTGTGGAAGAGAGCAGAGATCAATCACTAATGATTAAATGCGGAGTGGTGCATACAGAGCAGAAAGAGAAAGAAACACTCAGTGCATCATGGGAACCCCCCTGCAGTCTACGTCTATAGCAGCATAACTAAGGGATGGTTCAGGGTCACCTGATCCAGCCCTAACTATAACCTTTAGCAAAAAGGAAAGTTTTAAGCCTAATCTTAAAAGTAGAGAGGGTGTCTGTCTCCCTGATCTGAATTGGGAGCTGGTTCCACAGGAGAGGAGCCTGAAAGCTGAAGGCTCTGCCTCCCATTCTACTCTTACAAACCCTAGGAACTACAAGTAAGCCTGATAAAACAGCTATTATGATACACCTAACATGATAATACAGCTACTGTGATACAGCTAACATGATGATACAGGTACTATGATACAGCTAACATGATAATACAGCCACTGTGATACAGCTAACATGATGATACAGCTACTATGATACAGCGACTATGGTACAGATCACAATAATTCAGCTACTATGATACAGCTAACATGATGATACAGCTACTATGATACAGCAAACATGATAATACAGCTAACGATAATACAGCTACTGTGATACAGCTAACAAGATAAGACAGCTACTTGGATACAGCTACCATGATAAAACAGCTACTATGATACAGCTAACATGATAATACAGCTACTATGATGCAGCTAACAATAATACAGCCACTGTGATACAGCTAACATGATGATACAGCTACTATGAAACAGCTAACATGATCATACAGCTACTATGATACAACTAACGATAATTCAGCTACTATGATACAGCTACCATGATAATACAGCTACTGTGATACAGCTAACGATAATACTGCTACTATGGTACAGCTACAATGACAATACAGCTACTATGATGCAGCTACCATGATAATACAGCTACTGTGATACAGCTAACATGACAATACAGCTACTGTGATACAGCTAACATGATAATACAGCTACTGTGATACAGCTAACATGATAAGACAGCTAGTTGGATACATCTACCATGATAAAACAGCTACTATAATACAGCTACCATGATAATACAGCTACTGTGATACAGCTAACATGATAATACAGGTACTATGATACAGCTAACATGATAATACAGCTACTATGATACAGCTAACATGATGATACAGGTACTATGATACAGCTAACATGATAATACAGGTACTATGATACAGCTAACATGATGATACAGCTACTGTGATACAGCTAACACGATAATACAGCTACTGTGATACAGCTACAATAATAAAACAGCTACTATGTTACAGCTACCATGATAATACAGCTACTATGATACAGCTACCATGATAATACAGCTACTGTGATACAGCTAACATGATGATACAGGTACTATGATACAGCTAACATGATGATACAGCTACTATGATACAGCTAACATGATGATACAGCTTTCATGATGATACAAGTACTATGATACAACTAACATGATGATACAGGTACTATGATACAGCTAACATGATAATACAGGTACTATGATACAGCTAACATGATAATACAGGTACTATGATACAGCTAACATGATGATACAGCTACTATGATATAGCTAACAATAATACAGCCACTGTGATACAGCTAACATGATGATACAGGTACTATGATACAGCTAACATGATAATACAGGTACTATGATACAGCTAACATGATAATACAGCTACTATGATACAGCGACTATGGTACAGATCACAATAATTCAGCTCCTATGATACAGCTAACATGATGATACAGCTACTATGATACAGCAAACATGATAATACAGCTAACGATAATACAGCTACTGTGATACAGCTAACAAGATAAGACAGCTACTTGGATACAGCTACCATGATAAAACAGCTACTATGATACAGCTAACATGATAATACAGCTACTATGATACAGCTAACAATAATACAGCCACTGTGATACAGCTAACATGATGATACAGCTACTATGATACAACTAACGATAATTCAGCTACTATGAAACAGCTAACATGATCATACAGCTACTATGATACAACTAACGATAATTCAGCTACTATGATACAGCTACTGTGATACAGCTAACGATAATACTGCTACTATGGTACAGCTACCATGATACAGCTACAATGACAATACAGCTACTATGATGCAGCTACCATGATAATACAGCTACTGTGATACAGCTAACATGACAATACAGCTACTGTGATACAGCTAACATGATAAGACAGCTAGTTGGATACATCTACCATGATAAAACAGCTACTATAATACAGCTACCATGATAATACAGCTACTGTGATACAGCTAACATGATAATACAGGTACTATGATACAGCTAACATGATAATACAGCTACTATGATACAGCTACTATGGTACAGATCACTATAATTCAGCTACTATGATACAGCTAACATGATGATACAACTACTATGATACAGCAAACATGATAATACAGCTAACGATAATACAACTACTGTGATACAGCTACCATGACAATACAGCTACTGTGATACAGCTAACATGATAATACAGCTACTGTGATACAGCTAACAATAATAAAACTGCTACTATGTTACAGCTACCATGATAATACAGCTACTATGATACAGCAAACATGATAATACAGATAACGATAATACAACTACTGTGATACAGCTACCATGACAATACAGCTACTGTGATACAGCTAACATGATAATACAGCTACTGTGATACAGCTAACAATAATAAAACAGCTACTATGTTACAGCTACCATGATAATACAGCTACTGTGATACAGCTAACAATAATACAGCCACTGTGATACAGCTAACATGATGATACAGGTACTATGATACAGCTAACATGATGATACAGCTACTGTGATACAGCTAACATGATAATACAGCTACTGTGATACAGCTAACAATAATAAAACAGCTACTATGTTACAGCTACCATGATAATACAGCTACTATGATACAGCTACCATGATAATACAGCTACTGTGATACAGCTAACAATAATACAGCCACTGTGATACAGCTACTATGTTACAGCTACCATGATAATACAGCTACTATGATACAGCTAACAATAATAAAACAGCTACTATGTTACAGCTACCATGATAATACAGCTACTATGATACAGCTACCATGATAATACAGCTACTGTGATACAGCTAACAATAATACAGCCACTGTGATACAGCTACTATGATACAGCTACCATGATAATACAGCTACTGTGATACAGCTAACAATAATAAAACAGCTACTATGTTACAGCTACCATGATAATACAGCTACTATGTTACAGCTAACATCAATCAATCAATCAATCAATTTTTTTTATATAGCGCCAAATCACAACAAACAGATGCCCCAAGGCGCTTTATATTGTAAAGCAAGGCCATACAATAATTATGTAAAACCCCAACGGTCAAAACGACCCCCTGTGAGCAAGCACTTGGCTACAGTGGGAAGGAAAAACTCCCTTTTAACAGGAAGAAACCTCCAGCAGAACCAGGCTCAGGGAGGGGCAGTCTTCTGCTGGGACTGGTTGGGGCTGAGGGAGAGAACCAGGAAAAAGACATGCTGTGGAGGGGAGCAGAGATCGATCACTAATGATTAAATGCAGAGTGGTGCATACAGAGCAAAAAGAGAAAGAAACAGTGCATCATGGGAACCCCCCAGCAGTCTACGTCTATAGCAGCATAACTAAGGGATGGTTCAGGGTCACCTGATCCAGCCCTAACTATAAGCTTTAGCAAAAAGGAAAGTTTTAAGCCTAATCTTAAAAGTAGAGAGGGTGTCTGTCTCCCTGATCTGAATTGGGAGCTGGTTCCACAGGAGAGGAGCCTGAAAGCTGAAGGCTCTGCCTCCCATTCTACTCTTACAAACCCTAGGAACTACAAGTAAGCCTGCAGTCTGAGAGCGAAGCGCTCTATTGGGGTGATATGGTACTACGAGGTCCCTAAGATAAGATGGGACCTGATTATTCAAAACCTTATAAGTAAGAAGAAGAATTTTAAATTCTATTCTAGAATTAACAGGAAGCCAATGAAGAGAGGCCAATATGGGTGAGATATGCTCTCTCCTTCTAGTCCCCGTCAGTACTCTAGCTGCAGCATTTTGAATTAACTGAAGGCTTTTTAGGGAACTTTTAGGACAACCTGATAATAATGAATTACAATAGTCCAGCCTAGAGGAAATAAATGCATGAATTAGTTTTTCAGCATCACTCTGAGACAAGACCTTTCTGATTTTAGAGATATTGCGTAAATGCAAAAAAGCAGTCCTACATATTTGTTTAATATGCGCTTTGAATGATATATCCTGATCAAAAATGACTCCAAGATTTCTCACAGTATTACTAGAGGTCAGGGTAATGCCATCCAGAGTAAGGATCTGGTTAGACACCATGTTTCTAAGATTTGTGGGGCCAAGTACAATAACTTCAGTTTTATCTGAGTTTAAAAGCAGGAAATTAGAGGTCATCCATGTCTTTATGTCTGTAAGACAATCCTGCAGTTTAGCTAATTGGTGTGTGTCCTCTGGCTTCATGGATAGATAAAGCTGGGTATCATCTGCGTAACAATGAAAATTTAAGCAATACCGTCTAATAATACTGCCTAAGGGAAGCATGTATAAAGTGAATAAAATTGGTCCTAGCACAGAACCTTGTGGAACTCCATAATTAACTTTAGTCTGTGAAGAAGATTCCCCATTTACATGAACAAATTGTAATCTATTAGACAAATATGATTCAAACCACCGCAGCGCAGTGCCTTTAATACCTATGGCATGCTCTAATCTCTGTAATAAAATTTTATGGTCAACAGTATCAAAAGCAGCACTGAGGTCTAACAGAACAAGCACAGAGATGAGTCCACTGTCCGAGGCCATAAGAAGATCATTTGTAACCTTCACTAATGCTGTTTCTGTACTATGATGAATTCTAAAACCTGACTGAAACTCTTCAAATAGACCATTCCTCTGCAGATGATCAGTTAGCTGTTTTACAACTACCCTTTCAAGAATTTTTGAGAGAAAAGGAAGGTTGGAGATTGGCCTATAATTAGCTAAGATAGCTGGGTCAAGCGATGGCTTTTTAAGTAATGGTTTAATTACTGCCACCTTAAAAGCCTGTGGTACATAGCCAACTAACAAAGATAGATTGATCATATTTAAGATCGAAACATTAAATAATGGTAGGGCTTCCTTGAGCAGCCTGGTAGGAATGGGGTCTAATAAACATGTTGATGGTTTGGATGAAGTAACTAATGAGAATAACTCAGACAGAACAATCGGAGAGAAAGAGTCTAACCAAATACCGGCATCACTGAAAGCAGCCAAAGATAACGATACGTCTTTGGGATGGTTATGAGTAATTTTTCCTCTAATAGTTAAAATTTTGTTAGCAAAGAAAGTCATGAAGTCATTACTAGTTAAAGTTAATGGAATACTCAACTCAATAGAGCTCTGACTCTTTGTCAGCCTGGCTACAGTGCTGAAAAGAAACCTGGGGTTGTTCTTATTTTCTTCAATTAGTGATGAGTAGAAAGATGTCCTAGCTTTACGGAGGGCTTTTTTATAGAGCAACAGACTCTTTTTCCAGGCTAAGTGAAGATCTTCTAAATTAGTGAGACGCCATTTCCTCTCCAACTTACGGGTTATCTGCTTTAAGCTACGAGTTTGTGAGTTATACCACGGAGTCAGACACTTCTGATTTAAAGCTCTCTTTTTCAGAGGAGCTACAGCATCCAAAGTTGTCTTCAATGAGGATGTAAAACTATTGACGAGATACTCTATCTCCCTTACAGAGTTTAGGTAGCTACTCTGCACTGTGTTGGTATAAGGCATTAGAGAACATAAAGAAGGAATCATATCCTTAAACCTAGTTACAGCGCTTTCTGAAAGACTTCTAGTGTAATGAAACTTATTCCCCACTGCTGGGTAGTCCATCAGAGTAAATGTAAATGTTATTAAGAAATGATCAGACAGAAGGGAGTTTTCAGGGAATACTGTTAAGTCTTCTATTTCCATACCATAAGTCAGAACAAGATCTAAGATATGATTAAAGTGGTGGGTGGACTCATTTACTTTTTGAGCAAAGCCAATAGAGTCTAATAATAGATTAAATGCAGTGTTGAGGCTGTCATTCTCAGCATCTGTGTGGATGTTAAAATCGCCCACTATAATTATCTTATCTGAGCTAAGCACTAAGTCAGACAAAAGGTCTGAAAATTCACAGAGAAACTCACAGTAACGACCAGGTGGACGATAGATAATAACAAATAAAACTGGTTTTTGGGACTTCCAATTTGGATGGACAAGACTAAGAGACAAGCTTTCAAATGAATTAAAGCTCTGTCTGGGTTTTGGATTAATTAATAAGCTGGAATGGAAGATTGCTGCTAATCCTCCGCCCCGGCCCGTGCTACGAGCATTCTGACAGTTAGTGTGACTCGGGGGTGTTGACTCATTTAAACTAACATATTCATCCTGCTGTAACCAGGTTTCTGTTAGGCAGAATAAATCAATATGTTGATCAATTATTATATCATTTACCAACAGGGACTTAGAAGAGAGAGACCTAATGTTTAATAGACCACATTTAACTGTTTTAGTCTGTGGTGCAGTTGAAGGTGCTATATTATTTTTTCTTTTTGAATTTTTATGCTTAAATAGATTTTTGCTGGTTATTGGTAGTCTGGGAGCAGGCACCGTCTCTACGGGGATGGGGTAATGAGGGGATGGCAGGGGGAGAGAAGCTGCAGAGAGGTGTGTAAGACTACAACTCTGCTTCCTGGTCCCATCCCTGGATAGTCACGGTTTGGAGGATTTAAGAAAATTGGCCAGATTTCTAGAAATGAGAGCTGCTCCATCCAAAGTGGGATGGATGCCGTCTCTCCTAACAAGACCAGGTTTTCCCCAGAAGCTTTGCCAATTATCTATGAAGCCCACCTCATTTTTTGGACACCACTCAGACAGCCAGCAATTCAAGGAGAACATGCGGCTAAACATGTCACTCCCGGTCCGATTGGGGAGGGGTCCAGAGAAAACTACAGAGTCCGACATTGTTTTTGCAAAGTTACACACCGATTTAATGTTAATTTTAGTGACCTCCGATTGGCGTAACCGAGTGTCATTACTGCCGACGTGAATTACAATCTTACCAAATTTACGCTTAGCCTTAGCCAGCAGTTTCAAATTTCCTTCAATGTCGCCTGCTCTGGCCCCCGGAAGACAATTGACTATGGTTGCTGGTGTTGCTAACTTCACATTTCTCAAAACAGAGTCGCCAATAACCAGAGTTTGATCCTCGCCGGGTGTGTCGTCGAGTGGGGAAAAACGGTTAGAGATGTGAACGGGTTGGCGGTGTACACGGGGCTTCTGTTTAGGGCTACGCTTCCTCCTCACAGTCACCCAGTCAGCCTGCTTTCCCGGCTGCTCGGGATCTGCCAGGGGGGAACTAACGGCGGCTAAGCTACCTTGGGCCGCACCGACTACAGGGGCCTTGCTAGCTGTAGAATTTTCCACGGTGCGGAGCCGAGTCTCCAATTCGCCCAGCCTGGCCTCCAAAGCTACGAATAAGCTACACTTATTACAAGTACCATTACTGCTAAAGGAGGCCGAGGAATAACTAAACATTTCACACCCAGAGCAGAAAAGTGTGGGAGAGACAGGAGAAGCCGCCATGCTAAATTGGCTAAGAGCTAGTAGCTACGCTAAGCTAGCGGATTCCTAAAAACACGCAAAGTGAATAATGTGTAAATAATTTAGAGGTGATTCAGCAGAAGGAGTGCTTTAGTTAAGGCACGTAAAGATTACACTGGGAAACAAATCGTAATCTAGATAACTAGACCAATCTAACTGCGCAGATTAAACAGCTAACAGATACAGAAAAACACCGCTGTGCTCCGGAACAGGAAGTGATACAATACCGCAGTGAGAGCCAACCACCAGTAGAGGCAAGCAAGAGGAGATGCAGCATGATGATACAGGTACTATGATACAGCTAACATGATGATACAGCTACTATGATACAGCGACTATGGAACACATGACAATAATTCAGCTACTATGATACAGCTAACATGATGATACAGCAAACATGATAATACAGGTAACGATAATACAGCTACTGTGATACAGCTAACAAGATAAGACAGCTACTTGGATACAGCTACCATGATAAAACAGCTACTATGATACAGCTAACACGATCATACAGCTACTATGATACAACTAACGATAATTCAGCTACTATGATACAGCTACCATGATAATACAGCTACTGTGATACAGCTAACGATAATACTGCTACTGTGATACAGCTAACGATAATACAGCTACTGTGATACAGCTACAATGACAATACAGCTACTATGATGCAGCTGCCATGATAATACAGCTACTGTGATACAGCTAACGATAATACTGCTACTATGGTACAGCTACAATGACAATACAGCTACTATGATGCAGCTGCCATGATAATACAGCTACTGTGATACAGCTAACGATAATACTGCTACTATGGTACAGCTACAATGACAATACAGCTACTATGATGCAGCTGCCATGATAATACAGCTACTGTGATACAGCTAACGATAATACTGCTACTGTGATACAGCTAACGATAATACAGCTACTATGATACAGCTATCATGATGATACAACTACTATGATACAGCAAACATGATAATAGAGCTAACGACAATACAGCTACTGTGATATAGCTACTACGATAATACAGCTACTATGATACAGCTACCATGATAATACAGCTACTGTGATACAGCTACCATGGTAATACAGCTACTATGATACAGCTAACATGATAATACAGCTACTATGATACAGCTACCATGACAATACAGCTACTGTGATACAGCTATCATGATAATACAGCTACTGTGATACAGCTAACATGATAATACAGCTACTGTGATACAGCTACTGTGATAATACAGCTACTATGATACAGTTACCATGATAATACAGGTACTATGATACAGCTAACGTGATGGCACAGCTACTATGATACAGCTACTATGGTACAGATCACGATAATTCAGCTACTATGATACAGCAAACATGATAATACAGCTAACGATAATACAACTACTGTGATACAGCTACCATGACAATACAGCTACTGTGATACAGCTAACATGATAATACAGCTACTGTGATACAGCTAACAATAATAAAACATATGTTACAGCTACCATGATAATACAGCTACTATGATACAGCTACCATGATAATACAGCTACTATGATACAGCTAACAATAATACAGCCACTGTGATACAGCTAACATGATGATACAGCCACTGTGATACAGCTAACATGATGATACAGGTACTATGATACAGCTAACATGATGATACAGCTACTATGATACAGCTAACAATAATACAGCCACTGTGATACAGCTAACATGATGATACAGCTACTGTGATACAGCTAACATGATAATACAGCTACTGTGATACAGCTAACAATAATAAAACATCTACTATGTTACAGCTACCATGATAATACAGCTACTATGATACAGCTACCATGATAATACAGCTACTGTGATACAGCTAACAATAATACAGCCACTGTGATACAGCTAACATGATGATACAGGTACTATGATACAACTAACATGATGATACAGCCACTGTGATACAGCTAACACGATACAGCTAACATGATGATACAGGTACTATGATACAGCTAACATGATGATACAGCTACTATGATACAGCGACTATGGAACACATGACAATAATTCAGCTACTATGATACAGCTAACATGATGATACAGCTACTATGATACAGCAAACATGATAATACAGGTAACGATAATACAGCTACTGTGATACAGCTAACAAGATAAGACAGCTACTTGGATACAGCTACCATGATAAAACAGCTACTATGAAACAGCTAACATGATCATACAGCTACTATGATACAACTAACGATAATTCAGCTACTATGATACAGCTAACATGATAATACAGCTACTATGATACACCTACCATGATAATACAGCTACTATCATGCAGCTACCATGATAATACAGCTACTGTGATACAGCTAACGATAATACTGCTACTATTGTTGTGAAAGTGTAGGAACACGGACCCACAACAGGGGGCGCAATGAACGGACAATGGAGAAAGTAAATAACAATTTTTACTGTTGTGAAAATGCACAACCAATACAACAATTGACAATTTGGGTTTACACCGAATTCCACTGGTGTCGTGTGGGCAGGCTCGAAGGTAGGAGACGTCCGTCTCAGTCGAACCGGAACCACCCAGATCTCCTCTGCCACCGAACCCCGGAAATACTGGAACCGCCAAGTCCCGAATTCCCAGGTGGCCACTGCCTCCGCTCGTCGGATCCGGTACTGCTGGCAGGAGAGAGCAACAACACACAGATGTGGATGCGACAGCACCCAGCCACGGAGAGGGGAGAAGCCGCCTCCACCTCTTGACAATATACAGCAGGAAGGTGAGTACTTATCCAAGCAATTTAGCTGTTAGTAGTCAGCAGTCCTGAAACGGTTTACAAATCTTAGCTGGTTATTCAGAATATGAAGGCAGAGAACGTTACCTCAGTCTTAAGGCGATATCTCGGCACTGAGGTGGAGACGCCGTCCTCCTGATATACCTCGGTGCTGAGTAGAACAGCTGTGTCTGGTGATGGGTGACAGCTGTCACCCAGGCTACTCCCATGATGCGGCAGCGCCCTCTGGTGCCTGGAGCCCGCACTCCAGGCAGGGCGCCCTCTGGTGGTGGTGGGCCAGCAGTACCTCCTCTTCTGCGGCCCACACAACAACTATGGTACAGCTACTATGATAATACAGCTACTATGATACAGCTACAATGCCAATACAGCTACTATGATGCAGCTGCCATGATAATACAGCTACTGTGATACAGCTAACGATAATACTGCTACTGTGATACAGCTAACGATAATTTTGCACCAGATGTGCCTCTACTGGTGGTTGGCTCTCACTGCGCGGTATTGTATCACTTCCTGTTCCGGAGCACAGCGGTGTTTTTCTGTATCTGTTAGCTGTTTAATCTGCGCAGTTAGATTGATCTAGTTATCTAGATTACGATTTGTTTCCCAGTGTAATCTTTACGTGCCTTAACTAAAGCACTCCTTCTGCTGAATCACCTCTAAATTATTTACACATTATTCACTTTGCGTGTTTTTAGGAATCCGCTAGCTTAGCGTAGCTACTAGCTCTTAGCCGATTTAGCATGGCGGCTTCTCCTGTCTCTCCCGCACTTTTCTGCTCTGGGTGTGAAATGTTTAGTTATTCCTCGGCCTCCTTTAGCAGTAATGGCACTTGTAATAAGTGTAGCTTATTCGTAGCTTTGGAGGCCAGGCTGGGCGAATTGGAGACTCGGCTCCGCACCGTGGAAAATTCTACAGCTAGCCAGGCCCCTGTAGTCGGTGCGGACCAAGGTAGCTTAGCCGCCGTTAGTTACCCCCTGGCAGACCCCGAGCAGCCGGGAAAGCAGGCCGACTGGGTGACTGTGAGGAGGAAGCGTAGCCCTAAACAGAAGCCCCATGTACACCGCCAACCCGTTCACATTTCTAACCGTTTTTCCCCACTCGGTGACACACCCGCCGAGGATCAAACTCTGGTTATTGGCGACTCTGTTTTGCGAAATGTGAAGTTAGCGACACCAGCAACCATAGTCAATTGTCTTCCGGGGGCCAGAGCAGGCGACATTGAAGGAAATTTGAAACTGCTGGCTAAGGCTAAGCGTAAATTTGGTAAGATTGTAATTCACGTCGGCAGTAATGACACCCGGTTACGCCAATCGGAGGTCACTAAAATTAACATTAAATCGGTGTGTAACTTTGCAAAAACAATGTCGGACTCTGTAGTTTTCTCTGGGCCGCTCCCCAATCAGACCGGGAGTGACATGTTTAGCCGCATGTTCTCCTTGAATTGCTGGCTGTCTGAGTGGTGTCCAAAAAATGAGGTGGGCTTCATAGATAATTGGCAAAGCTTCTGGGGAAAACCTGGTCTTGTTAGGAGAGACGGCATCCATCCCACTTTGGATGGAGCAGCTCTCATTTCTAGAAATCTGGCCAATTTTCTTAAATCCTCCAAACCGTGACTATCCAGGGTTGGGACCAGGAAGCAGAGTTGTAGTCTTACACACCTCTCTGCAGCTTCTCTCCCCCTGCCATCCCCTCATTACCCCATCCCCGTAGAGACGGTGCCTGCTCCCAGACTACCAATAACCAGCAAAAATCTATTTAAGCATAAAAATTCAAAAAGAAAAAATAATATAGCACCTTCAACTGCACCACAGACTAAAACAGTTAAATGTGGTCTATTAAACATTAGGTCTCTCTCTTCTAAGTCCCTGTTGGTAAATGATATAATAATTGATCAACATATTGATTTATTCTGCCTTACAGAAACCTGGTTACAGCAGGATGAATATGTTAGTTTAAATGAGTCAACACCCCCGAGTCACACTAACTGTCAGAATGCTCGTAGCACGGGCCGGGGCGGAGGATTAGCAGCAATCTTCCATTCCAGCTTATTAATTAATCAAAAACCCAGACAGTGCTTTAATTCATTTGAAAGCTTGACTCTTAGTCTTGTCCATCCAAATTGGAAGTCCCAAAAACCAGTTTTATTTGTTATTATCTATCGTCCACCTGGTCGTTACTGTGAGTTTCTCTGTGAATTTTCAGACCTTTTGTCTGACTTAGTGCTTAGCTCAGATAAGATAATTATAGTGGGCGATTTTAACATCCACACAGATGCTGAGAATGACAGCCTCAACACTGCATTTAATCTATTATTAGACTCTATTGGCTTTGCTCAAAAAGTAAATGAGTCCACCCACCACTTTAATCATATCTTAGATCTTGTTCTGACTTATGGTATGGAAATAGAAGACTTAACAGTATTCCCTGAAAACTCCCTTCTGTCTGATCATTTCTTAATAACATTTACATTTACTCTGATGGACTACCCAGCAGTGGGGAATAAGTTTCATTACACTAGAAGTCTTTCAGAAAGCGCTGTAACTAGGTTTAAGGATATGATTCCTTCTTTATGTTCTCTAATGCCATATACCAAAACAGTGCAGAGTAGCTACCTAAACTCTGTAAGTGAGATAGAGTATCTCGTCAATAGTTTTACATCCTCATTGAAGACAACTTTGGATGCTGTAGCTCCTCTAAAAAAGAGAGCTTTAAATCAGAAGTGCCCGACTCCGTGGTATAACTCACAAACTCGTAGCTTAAAGCAGATAACCCGTAAGTTGGAGAGGAAATGGCGTCTCACTAATTTAGAAGATCTTCACTTAGCCTGGAAAAAGAGTCTGTTGCTCTATAAAAAAGCCCTCCGTAAAGCTAGGACATCTTTCTACTCATCACTAATTGAAGAAAATAAGAACAACCCCAGGTTTCTTTTCAACACTGTAGCCAGGCTGACAAAGAGTCAGAGCTCTATTGAGCTGAGTATTCCATTAACTTTAACTAGTAATGACTTCATGACTTTCTTTGCTAACAAAATTTTAACTATTAGAGAAAAAATTACTCATAACAATCCCAAAGACGTATCGTTATCTTTGGCTGCTTTCAGTGATGCCGGTATTTGGTTAGACTCTTTCTCTTCGATTGTTCTGTCTGAGTTATTTTCATTAGTTACTTCATCCAAACCATCAACATGTTTATTAGACCCCATTCCTACCAGGCTGCTCAAGGAAGCCCTACCATTATTTAATGCTTCGATCTTAAATATGATCAATCTATCTTTGTTAGTTGGCTATGTACCACAGGCTTTTAAGGTGGCAGTAATTAAACCATTACTTAAAAAGCCATCACTTGACCCAGCTATCTTAGCTAATTATAGGCCAATCTCCAACCTTCCTTTTCTCTCAAAAATTCTTGAAAGGGTAGTTGTAAAACAGCTAACTGATCATCTGCAGAGGAATGGTCTATTTGAAGAGTTTCAGTCAGGTTTTAGAATTCATCATAGTACAGAAACAGCATTAGTGAAGGTTACAAATGATCTTCTTATGGCCTCGGACAGTGGACTCATCTCCGTGCTTGTTCTGTTAGACCTCAGTGCTGCTTTTGATACTGTTGACCATAAAATTTTATTACAGAGATTAGAGCATGCCATAGGTATTAAAGGCACTGCGCTGCGGTGGTTTGAATCATATTTGTCTAATAGATTACAATTTGTTCATGTAAATGGGGAATCTTCTTCACAGACTAAAGTTAATTATGGAGTTCCACAAGGTTCTGTGCTAGGACCAATTTTATTCACTTTATACATGCTTCCCTTAGGCAGTATTATTAGACGGTATTGCTTAAATTTTCATTGTTACGCAGATGATACCCAGCTTTATCTATCCATGAAGCCAGAGGACACACACCAATTAGCTAAACTGCAGGATTGTCTTACAGACATAAAGACATGGATGACCTCTAATTTCCTGCTTTTAAACTCAGATAAAACTGAAGTTATTGTACTTGGCCCCACAAATCTTAGAAACATGGTGTCTAACCAGATCCTTACTCTGGATGGCATTACCCTGACCTCTAGTAATACTGTGAGAAATCTTGGAGTCATTTTTGATCAGGATATGTCATTCAAAGCGCATATTAAACAAATATGTAGGACTGCTTTTTTGCATTTACGCAATATCTCTAAAATCAGAAAGGTCTTGTCTCAGAGTGATGCTGAAAAACTAATTCATGCATTTATTTCCTCTAGGCTGGACTATTGTAATTCATTATTATCAGGTTGTCCTAAAAGTTCCCTAAAAAGCCTTCAGTTAATTCAAAATGCTGCAGCTAGAGTACTGACGGGGACTAGAAGGAGAGAGCATATCTCACCCATATTGGCCTCTCTTCATTGGCTTCCTGTTAATTCTAGAATAGAATTTAAAATTCTTCTTCTTACTTATAAGGTTTTGAATAATCAGGTCCCATCTTATCTTAGGGACCTCGTAGTACCATATCACCCCAATAGAGCGCTTCGCTCTCAGACTGCAGGCTTACTTGTAGTTCCTAGGGTTTGTAAGAGTAGAATGGGAGGCAGAGCCTTCAGCTTTCAGGCTCCTCTCCTGTGGAACCAGCTCCCAATTCAGATCAGGGAGACAGACACCCTCTCTACTTTTAAGATTAGGCTTAAAACTTTCCTTTTTGCTAAAGCTTATAGTTAGGGCTGGATCAGGTGACCCTGAACCATCCCTTAGTTATGCTGCTATAGACGTAGACTGCTGGGGGGTTCCCATGATGCACTGTTTCTTTCTCTTTTTGCTCTGTATGCACCACTCTGCATTTAATCATTAGTGATCGATCTCTGCTCCCCTCCACAGCATGTCTTTTTCCTGGTTCTCTCCCTCTGCCCCAACCAGTCCCAGCAGAAGACTGCCCCTCCCTTGGCCTGGTTCTGCTGGAGGTTTCTTCCTGTTGAAAGGGAGTTTTTCCTTCCCACTGTAGCCAAGTGCTTGCTCACAGGGGGTCGTTTTGACCGTTGGGGTTTTACATAATTATTGTATGGCCTTGCCTTGCAATATAGAGCGCCTTGGGGCAACTGTTTGTTGTGATTTGGCGCTATATAAAAAAATTGATTGATTGATTGATAATACAGCTACTATGATACAGCTAACATGATGATACAGCTACTATGATACAGCTAACATGATGATACAGCTACTATGATACAGCAAACATGATAATACAGCTAACGACAATACAGCTACTGTGATATAGCTACTACGATAATACAGCTACTATGATACAGCTACCATGATAATACAGCTACTGTGATACAGCTAACATGGTAAGACAGCTACTTGGATACAGCTACCATGATAATACAGCTACTATGATACAGCTAACATGATAATACAGCTACTATAATACAGCTAACATGATAATACAGCTACTGTGATACAGCTTCCATGATAATACAGCTACTACGGTACAGCTACCATGATAATACAGCTACTGTGATACAGCTAACATGGTAAGACAGCTACTTGGATACAGCTACCATGATAATACAGCTACTATGATACAGCTAACATGATAATACAGCTACTATAATACAGCTAACATGACAGTACAGCTACTGTGATACAGCTAACATGATAATACAGCTACTGTGATACAGTTAACATGATAATACAGCTACTATGATACAGCAAACATGATAATACAGCTAACGACAATACAGCTACTATGATATAGCTACTATGATAATACAGCTACTATGATACAGCTACTATGATACAGCTACAATGATATTACAGCTACTGTGATACAGCTAACATGATAAGACAGCTACTTGGATACAGCTACCATGATAATACAGCTACTATGATACAGCTAACATGATAATACAGCTACTATGATACAGCTACCATGACAATACAGCTACTGTGATACAGCTACCATGACAATACAGCTACTGTGATACAGCTAACATGATAATACAGCTACTGTGATACAGCTAACATGATAATACAGCTACTATGATACAGCTAACGATAATTCAGCTACTATGATACAGTTACCATGATAATACAGCTTCTATGATACAGCTAACATGATAATCCATCTACTGTGATACAGCTACCATGATAATATAGCTACTCTGATACAGGTAACATGATAATACAGCTACTATGATACAGCTACCATGATATTACAGCTACTGTGATACAGCTAACATGATAATATAGCTACTGTGATACATCTACCATGATAATACAGCTAACATGACAATACAGCTACTATGATACAGCTAACATGATAATACAGCTGCTGTGATACAGCTACCATGATAATACAGCCTCTGTGATACAGCTAATGATAATACAGCTACTATGATACAGCCAACATGATGATACAGCAACTATGATACAGCTAACATCATAATACAGCTACTGTGATACAGCTAACATGATAATACAGTTACTGTGATACAGCTACTATGATAATACAGCTACTTTGATACAGCTACCATGATAATACAGCTACTGTGATACAGCTACTGTGATACAGTTACCATGATAATACAGCTACTGTGATACATCTAACATGATAATACAGCTTCTATGATACAGCTAACATGATAATCCATCTACTGTGATACAGCTACCATGACAATACAGCTACTGTGATACAGCTAACATGATAATACAGCTACTGTGATACAGGTAACATGATAAAACAGCTACTGTGATACAGCTACTATGATACAGCTAACAATAATTCAGCTACTATTATACAGTTACCATGATAATACAGCTACTATGATACAGCTACCATGATAATCCAGCTACTGTGATACAGCTAACAATAATTCAGCTACTATTATACAGTTACCATGATAATACAGCTACTATGATACAGCTACCATGATAATACAGCTACTGTGATACAGCTAACAATAATTCAGCTACTATTATACAGTTACCATGATAATACAGCTACTATGATACAGCTACCATGATAATACAGCTACTATGATACAGCTAACAATAATTCAGCTACTATTATACAGTTACCATGATAATACAGCTACTATGATACAGCTACCATGATAATACAGCTACTATGATACAGCTAACAATAATTCAGCTACTATTATACAGTTACCATGATAATACAGCTACTATGATACAGCTACCATGATAATACAGCTATCATAATACGCTTGTCACACCAAATCCGGATAGAGTACAAATTCCTGTTTAATGATGTACAGTGGTACAGTTACATTCTAAAAATAACCCACGATAAATGAAATCTGCGAAGTCGCCAGCTCTATTTTTTACAATTATTATAGATGTTTTAAGGCTGTAAAACCCCTCACTACACACTTTTCTCAAACAGGCATTAACATTTTCTCAGTTTTCTCTCTTGTGTAAACACTCTCTTTTTTCTTCTGTGTGAGATTATAAACAGACACTCGCAGAACACAATGCCTGGCTCTCCCTTCACTCACTGCCTCCGGGGGTACGGATGCGGGCAGGGCCGGCCCAAGCCTTTATGGGGCCTTAAGCAGAATTTCATTTGGGGGCCCCCCCTACCATCACCTCAGCACCAGATGCCTCATTATTCCATAGGCTACACTGTTATGTGTGTAATGTACCCACAATCATTAGCATTATTTGTAATTATCTTACATCATACAGGTGTCATTCTTGTTTTTAACCTTAAAGGGGTAGCAAACTCATAAATATGTTTTAATTAACTTCTACTTACAGAGTGATGTATAAGTATGACTCATTAATTTGAAAGTAACATCTGCAGGCAGGAGACTGCATTTATAGTAAACACGTTAAATAGTTTAATTTCTTTCAGATGTGCAATTGTGTGCAAAATGTTCAATATCCAAATACAAAATAGAATCAAATGACATTCACATTATCTTACAGAAAAATAAAGTTGTAATCAAAATTAAATATTTAAATAATAAATAGAATACTTAAATAATCTCCAAAATGAACATAGAAATCCACAACATAACAGCAATGTGTGTGCAGAGCAAAGCACAAACATTGCACTGGGGGCTATTTCTTTAACTTTGGCCTGAAAACCATTGAGAGCTGAGCTACTTTTCCCCACCTTTTGCACCAAATTAATCTGAGGAGTTGATCTGCCCTGCTGTTTAAGTTTTTCTTCGTAAGGAAGACTATCAAATGGCTTCGCCTAAATCCGATCCACAACATTCAAATTGTCTGTCATTATGTGCAGCTTGCTACCTAGCTAGCTGGGACTGGCGCGAGGCTAGTGTGAAGTGTGTCCGCCTGTGAGCGCTTTGTGACGGTGGAGGAGCTCAGCAGCACCCGCTGCTCGGTAGGAACAGAAAGAGTGATAGAAGTCAGTCTCCAAACACAAGCAGCTACAAAAAAACCCCACCAGAAATAGAAGCTCGAGTTGTCGCTAGTCATTTTTAACAATGAAAATGCCGCTAAGAGGATTAGGAAAGTCTCCGGTTCAACTCAGAACAGAATAAAAATTAAAAAATGCTCCCACGGATGTTTACACTAAAAGATCGCTGATTCGCTTATTTCGCTGTCAATCAAAAAGGGATTCAGCCTCAGACAGATCATCCAATCATCATGCAGAAGCTGAGCGTCCGATGGGCGGGACAAAGCCCAGCATTTATCCAATGACTCGTCTCGTTTCGCTGCAGTCTTTGTCGGTATTGAACTCTGTGGACGCTCCACACTGTTTAAAGCAGTGATTCTCAACCGGGGTGCCGTGATCGATCTTCAGTGGTGCCGTGGGTATTTTTCATATTCGCGATTACCGTGAATTATTTATTTTATCCATAAAGCATAAAACGACTCAGAATCTGATGTCAAACGTGCTGCAGCCTCGCTCTCGTCTTAAGGCGGGACAATAACAAGGAGGCTGACGGACGATTAAAACAGTGCCGTCTTCTTCAAAAGCCGTCTAAAATGCGGAGCTGTCGGTGTGTGTGTCTGTGCCTGTGTGTGCGCGTGCGCGGAGTTAACAGGCTGCAGACTGCGAGGGAGGGGGTGGGTCAGGGAGGGGAGGGGGAAATGCAACAGAAACAACCACAAATCAGAAAAAGTTGGGACTGTATGTAAAATGAAGATAAAAATAAAAATGTTGCACCATTCCCAGTTTCACTCACAGAAGCCAAACGTTCTTCCAGAGTTGTGTAATTATACTACAATAGTAGAATATAAAGGGGAAAAAAAGAAAAAAAAAATAGACAATATATTCGTCAATCGCAATTATTTGTCTGACAATTAATCGTCTCCAGAAATTCCTAATCATGACAGCCCTACTTGAGATCACAGCGCAAAATGCTTGAGGATTTTCGAAATGCAGTGTTTTCTGTATTGATTTTCTATTGCGATAATTGGGTTTTGCGCAAAACCAGAGGTAATAGCATTATAATATTATTTTGGTTGGTGGCGTGCCGCAGGATTTTGTAAATATAAAAAGGGTGCCGCGACTCAAAAAAGGTTGAAAATCACTGGTTTAAAGCACTGTGAAGCTGCGGGTTTGAGTGAGAGGAAAGCCGCGTCGTTAAGCACTTTACACTAAACAAATGGAGCATTTCGCAAATAATGACAAAAACTGTAATATTGGACATGCAAACCTACCTTTGTCTTGTTGTTTTTTCTCATCTTCCAACTTCTTCTTTTTTCTTTTCTCTGCTCCAGAGGGATAATTTCTTTTTTGAGACATGACTTACACTCACTTCATTACTCACGATTAGTCATCGACCACCTGACCCAAGCGGTGCATCTAAATTTGCCCAACGGTGGCAGCAGCCAACAGGAAGCATCAGTTAACCTAGTATTGGTATTTTGTCAAAAATGAATTTATTTTTTTCGGGTGTAATACAATTTTGTTTAAATTATTCAATATTATTTTAATTTCATGTATATATTTACTTTTTTATCACAACATCTCGGTGCTCTCGGGGCCCCCTGGTGGCGTGGAGGCCCTAAGCGACCGCGTAGTTGGCGTATGCCTTGGGCCAGCTCTGGTTTGGAACCAAGATTTTGCTCATTTACTAGTGTGCTTGGGGTCATTGTCTTGTTGAAACACCCATTTCAAGGGCATGTCCTCTTCAGCATAAGGCAACATGACCTTTTCAAGTATTCTGACATATCCAAACCGATCCATGTTACCTGGTATGCGATATATAGGCCCAACACCATAGTAGGAGAAACATGCCCATATCATGATGCTTGCACCACCATGCTTCACTGTCTTCACTGTGAACGGTGGCTTGAATTCAGAGTTTGGGGGTCGTCTCACAAACTGTCTGCGGCCCTTTGGACCCAAAAAGTACAATTTTACTCTCATCAGTCCACAAAATATTCCTCCATTTCTCTTTAGGCCAGTTGATGTGTGCTTTGGCAAATTGTAACCTCTTCTGCACATGTCTTTTATTTAACAGAGGGACTTTGTGGAGGATTTTTGCAAATAAATTAGCTTCACACAGGCGTCTTCTAACTGTCACAGCAGTTACAGGTAACTCCAGACTGTCTTTGATCATCCTGGAGCTGATCAATGGGTGAGCCTTTGCCATTCTGGTTATTCTTCTATCCATTTTGATGGTTGTTTTCCGTTTTCTTCCATGCGTCTCTGGTTTTTTGTCCATTTTAAAGCATTTGTACGGTGGCCTGGACGTGCAAACCAACATTACAAATTCTGAAACACTTTTACAAAGCTTGAGACAAATTTACATTTTAAAAAAACAGTTTTACATATCATAATACAAAATACATTACCATAATGCATTTACAAGTTCCAAAACAAAATTACATTTTAGAAAACAAATTAACAAGACGTGAAACGCCGAAACAAATTTACAATCTATATCAACCTGAAAGGGAATGTCCCAACTCTGGGATTGACCCGGAAGTGAAGCAGGAGCGGCAAGTTCTGTGGTTGACCCAGAAGTGAAAGGAGCGGCAGATTGAAGTTTATTTTAGTTGGAAAGCGATGGAGTTATGTTTTGCCCATTTTGTGGAAAACACATGAGCCACTTAACGCGGTTTTGCTTTTCGTGCAGTCGGTCTTTAGAGTTTTTAGATGGCACAGACAAAATGGAAGGACCAAACACGCAGGAGACATCCGGATAATGCTAAACAAAGTAAGTGCAGCATAACGCTTGCTATCTGAAATATGGGAATTGTTGGGAAAGTGTCGGAACACGGACCCACAACAGGGGGCGCAAATGAACGGACAATGGAGTAAGTCAAAATAACAACGCTTTACTGTTGTGAATGTGCACAACGAATACAACCAATTACAGAATTGGACAAAAGTCAATACACAAAGGTGTCGTGTGGGCAGGCTCGAAGATAGGAGACGCCTCTCCAAGGTAAGACCGGAACCACACGGCTTCCTCCGCCACAGGTCCCCGGGTATACTGGAGCCGCCAAGTCCCGAACTCCCAGGTGGCCACTGCCTCCGCGTGTCGGACCTGGTACTGCTGGCGAGGGAAAAAGAACAGTTAGATGGGGGCGCGTTTGCACCCAGAACTCCGAACGGCAGGAAAGGTACCTCCACCTCTCGTTGGAACAGTAACCAATAACTAGCTCAGTCAAATGCTGTGTACTCAGTAGGCTTTGATACGTCACCTCTCTGGTAGAAACGATATCTCGGCAATGAGGTGGAGATGCCGTCCTGCTGATATACCCGACTGATGATTGCTGTCAGCTGTCTCAGGTGATGGGTGACAGCTGTCACCTTGGCTGCTCCTGTGAGGCGGCGGCGCCCTCTGGTGCCTGGAGCCCGCACTCCAGGCAGGGCGCCCTCTGGTGGTGGCGGGCCAGCAGTACCTCCTCTTCAGCGGCCCACACAACAGGACCCCCCCCTCAACGGGCGCCTCCTGGCGCCCGACCGGGCTTGTCCGGGTGGCGACGGTAGAAGTCGGCCAGGAGGGCCGGGTCCAGGATGAAGCTCCTCTTCACCCAGGAGCGTTCTTCAGGGCCGTACCCCTCCCAGTCCACCAGATATTGAAAGCCCCGGCCCATCCGTCGGACGTCCAACAACCGGCGCACTGTCCAAGCCGGCTCGCCATCGATGATCCGGGCAGGAGGTGGCGCCGGACCGGGTGTACAGAGGGGCGAGGTGTGATGGGGCTTGATTTTTGACACATGGAATACTGGATGGATCCGCAGTGAGGCTGGAAGCTGAAGCCTCACTGCGGCGGGATTGATGACCTTGAGAATTTTAAACGGACCTATGTACCTGTCTTGGAGTTTTGGGGAGGCCACTTGCAGTGGAATGTCCTTGGTGGACAACCACACTTCCTGCCCGGGGCGATACGTAGGGGCCGGGGACCGCCGCCGGTCTGCATGGGTCTTCGCCCTCATCCGGGCCTTCAGCAAAGTAGAACGGGCGGCACGCCACACCCGACGGCACTTCCGCAGGTGGGCCTGGACCGAGGGCACACCGACCTCTCCCTCAACCACCGGGAACAACGGGGGCTGATACCCCAAACACACCTCAAAGGGGGAGAGGCCGGTGGCTGATGACACTTGACTGTTGTGGGCGTACTCGATCCAGGCCAGATGAGTACTCCAGGCCGCCGGGTGCGCGGCTGTCACACAACGCAGTGTTTGCTCCATTTCTTGATTGGCCCGCTCTGCTTGCCCGTTGGTCTGGGGGTGATACCCGGACGAGAGACTGACCGTGGCCCCCAGTTCCCGGCAAAAGCTCCTCCAGACATGCGAGGAGAACTGGGGACCGCGATCGGAGACGATGTCTGATGGTATTCCATGCAGGCGGACGACGTGGTGGACCAGGAGGTCCGCTGTCTCCTGGGCCAATGGGAGCTTCGGGAGGGCCACGAAGTGGGCCGCCTTGGAGAATCGGTCCACTATCGTGAGGATCACAGTGTTTCCCTGGGACGGCGGGAGGCCCGTGACAAAATCCAGGCCGATGTGGGACCAGGGGCGATGAGGCACGGGCAGCGGCTGTAGCAGTCCCGGAGCCTTGCGATGGTCGGCCTTGCCCCTGGCACAGGTGGTGCAGGCCTGGATATAATCCCGGACGTCGGCCTCCAGGGACACCCACCAGAAGCGCTGCCGGACAACTGCCACGGTTCTTCGCACCCCTGGGTGACAGGAGAGCTTGGAGCCGTGACAGAAGTCCAGGACTGCAGCCCTAGCCTCTGGTGGGACGTAAAGTCTGTTCTTTGGTCCAGCCCCGGGGTCCGGGCTTTGTGCCAGGGCCTCCCGGACGGTTCTCTCTACGTCCCAGGTGAGGGTGGCCACGATAGTGGACTCCGGGATGATGGGTTCCGGTGGATCCGACAACTCCGCCTTGACCTCGTCTTCGTGTACCCGGGACAAGGCATCCGACTTCTGGTTCTTGGTCCCGGGCCGGTAGGTGATGCGGAAGTCAAAACGGCCGAAGAACAGTGACCAGCGGGCTTGCCTGGGATTCAGCCGCTTGGCGGTCCTGATATATTCCAGGTTCCGGTGGTCAGTGAAAACCGTGAATGGCACGGACGTTCCCTCCAACAGGTGTCTCCACTCTTCAAGAGCCTCTTTCACCGCAAGGAGTTCTCGGTTGCCGACGTCATAGTTCCGTTCAGCCGGGGTCAACCTGCGGGAAAAATAGGCACACGGATGAAGGACCTTATCGGTCTTCCCACTCTGGGACAGCACAGCTCCTATCCCTGAGTCTGAGGTGTCCACTTCAACCACTAACTGGCGACTAGGATCGGGCTGCACCAGAACGGGTGCAGACGAGAAGCGCCGTTTCAACTCCTTGAACGCGGCATCGCAACGATCCGACCAGGTGAAGGGGACTTTTGGTGAGGTCAGGGCTGTCAGGGGGCTAACAACCTGGCTGTAGCCCTTAATGAACCTCCTGTAGAAATTTGCAAAGCCGAGGAACTGTTGCAGCTTCCTACGGCTTGTGGGTTGGGGCCAGTCTCTCACCGCTGCAACCTTGGCCGGATCAGGAGCGACGGAGTTGGGGGAGATGATGAACCCCAGGAAGGACAAAGAGGTGCGGTGAAACTCACACTTCTCGCCCTTAACAAACAGCCGGTTCTCCAATAACCGCTGCAGGACCTGACGTACATGTCGGACATGAGTCTCAGGATCCGGAGAAAAGATGAGTATGTCGTCTAGATATACGAAGACGAATCGGTGCAGGAAGTCCCGCAAGACATCATTAACCAATGCTTGGAACGTCGCGGGAGCATTTGTAAGACCGAACGGCATGACCAGGTACTCAAAATGACCCAACGGGGTGTTAAATGCCGTCTTCCACTCGTCTCCCTTCCGGATCCGAACCAGGTGATACGCATTCCTAAGATCAAGCTTGGTGAATATCTTGGCTCCATGCAGGGGCGTGAACACCGAATCCAACAAGGGTAAGGGGTATCGGTTACGAACCGTGATTTCGTTCAGCCCCCTGTAATCAATGCATGGACGTAATCCGCCATCCTTTTTCCCCACAAAAAAGAAACCCGCACCCATCGGGGAGGTGGAATTCCGGATCAACCCGGCAGCCAAAGAGTCCCGGATGTAGGTCTCCATTGAGTCGCGTTCAGGTCGTGAGAGGTTGTACAGCCTGCTGGACGGGAACTCAACGCCTGGAACCAAATCAATGGCACAATCATACGGGCGGTGCGGGGGAAGGGTGAGTGCCAGATCCTTGCTGAACACCTCCGCAAGGTCATGGTACTGCACCGGCACCGTCCCTAGATTGGGCGGGGCTCTGACCTCCTCCCTGGCCTGGGAACCGGGAGGAACCGAGGAACCTAAACATACCCGATGGCAGGTCTCGCTCCACTGGACCACTACCCCGGACGGCCAGTCGATCCGGGGATTGTGTTTCAACATCCAGGGAAAACCTAAAATCACACGGGAGGTGGCCGGAGTTACAAAAAACTCGATCTCCTCCCGGTGATTCCCCGACACCACCAGAGTTACTGGTGGTGTCTTGTGAGTGATTGGAGGGAGTAGGGAGCCATCTAGTGCCCGTACCTGCACAGGCGAGGTAAGTGCCACCAGAGGGAACCCTATCTCCCTGGCCCATTTGCTATCAAGCAAATTCCCTTCTGAGCCCGTGTCCACCAGTGCTGGGGCCTTCAGGGTTAAATCCTCATAAAGGATTGTAACTGGGAGTCGTGTGGCGATGTGGGTGTGTCCCACGTGCACGTCTCGGCCCCCCCCTAGCCCAGTGTCTAGGGGCGGGCGTTGGTGTTTAACCGCTCGGGGCAGTCTCGTACCTGATGCTCAATCGAGCCACAAACAAAACACGCTCCGCGGGCCAGCCTCCTCTGTGTGGCCGGTGCCCTAAATGTTGCCCTACTCGTGTCCATAGCTTCGTCAGCAGGGGGAGCTGTGATCGCACGGAGCGCAGGGGCCGTGGAGCGTGGGGAGGGCGGAACGCGGTTGGAACCGGAAGGGAGAGGGACGACGTGTGCCTGGCCACGCCCTTCGTCTCGTTCCCGACGGCGCTCATTTAACCGATTGTCTAATCGTATGACAAGATCGATAAGCCCATCCAAATCCCGCGGTTCGTCCTTAGCCACCAGGTGCTCCTTGAGGACCAATGACAGTCCGTTTACGAAGGCGGCGCGGAGGGCAGTGTTATTCCAGCCGGACCTTGCAGCCGCGATGCGGAAGTCGACTGCATAGGCAGCTGCGCTCCGGCGCCCCTGTCTCATTGACAGCAGCACGGCTGAAGCGGTCTCTCCTCTATTAGGGTGATCGAACACTGTTCTGAGCTCCCTTACAAACCCATCATATGTCAGAAGGAGCCGTGAACTTTGCTCCCAGAGCGCTGTAGCCCAAGCGCGTGCCTCACCACGAAGCAGATTTATCACATAAGCTACTTTGCTAGCGTCGGTCGCGTACATGACGGGACGCTGTGCGAAGACGAGCGAACACTGCATAAGGAAATCCGCGCACATCTCCACACAGCCTCCGTACGGCTCCGGGGGGCTTATGTATGCTTCAGGGGATGGTGGGGGGGGTCGTTGGACAACCAGTGGAACGTCGCTGTCACGCACAGGGTCTACGGGAGGGAGAGCCGCAGCGGCGCCCGGAGGGCGCGCTTCCACCTGTGCGGCGAGAGCCTCCACTCTGCGGTTCAGGAGGGCGTTCTGCTCGGTCATTAAATCTAACCGAGTCGTGAAAGCGGTGAGGATCCGCTGCAACTCACCGATTACCCCTCCTGCGGACGCCTGTGCGCCTTGTTCTTCCATTGGCCGTTCAACAGCCGGTTGACGCCCCTCGGGATCCATGACGCTGGCCGAGATATCCTGTTGGGAAAGTGTCGGAACACGGACCCACAACAGGGGGCGCAAATGAATGGACAATGGAGTAAGTCAAAATAACAACGCTTTACTGTTGTGAATGTGCACAACGAATACAACCAATTACAGAATTGGACAAAAGTCAATACACAAAGGTGTCGTGTGGGCAGGCTCGAAGATAGGAGACGCCTCTCCAAGGTAAGACCGGAACCACACGGCTTCCTCCGCCACAGGTCCCCGGGTATACTGGAGCCGCCAAGTCCCGAACTCCCAGGTGGCCACTGCCTCCGCGTGTCGGACCTGGTACTGCTGGCGAGGGAAAAAGAACAGTTAGATGGGGGCGCGTTTGCACCCAGAACTCCGAACGGCAGGAAAGGTACCTCCACCTCTCGTTGGAACAGTAACCAATAACTAGCTCAGTCAAATGCTGTGTACTCAGTAGGCTTTGATACGTCACCTCTCTGGTAGAAACGATATCTCGGCAATGAGGTGGAGATGCCGTCCTGCTGATATACCCGACTGATGATTGCTGTCAGCTGTCTCAGGTGATGGGTGACAGCTGTCACCTTGGCTGCTCCTGTGAGGCGGCGGCGCCCTCTGGTGCCTGGAGCCCGCACTCCAGGCAGGGCGCCCTCTGGTGGTGGCGGGCCAGCAGTACCTCCTCTTCAGCGGCCCACACAACAGGAATGAAAGGTTAGCGGCTGGTAACTTTCTATTTTGAAACGGAGATTTGCTTATTTCAGCAGAAAAACCTTGCCCGTCATATAAACAGTTCCTGGAGTACAGAAGCTCTAAGTCAAAAGAGCATCAATTTTTTAATTATGGGCCAAGAGACAGACATCGGGCTAAAGACCGAAAACACGTCCAGGTAAGTTGTCATATGTACTAACTGTCCGTTAACCGAACGATTCATAGATACAGACCATTCATAGACACGAAGTGAAAAATTCATAGACAAAAAAGACCATTCATAGATGGATTTATTTATTTTTATACATAGCCTAAATTGTATATTGTCTCTTCAGATTACTTAATTAGACTTTACTGTTACTGTGTGTATATATGTATAATGTGTTTACAGTGTTAATCCCAATATGAATATTAAAATATGACAGACCATTTGTCCTGTATACCTACATGTAAGACGTTTGCAGAAAAAACGTGTGAAAATCAGTTTAGTATTTAGAGAGTTATGAAATACGCTGCGCCTGTTGAACAGCACTGAGTGTAGCGGGCAGCAGCGGTGGATGCGGCGTCTACTCTTTGTAATGTCTATGGTCAACTCATACTGCTGATGGATAACATCTGTGTTAAAGGAAGTGTCACATTTAAAAAGAGAGTTGCACCAGACATAAAAATCAGTATGTAGCTGGAGCTAGCATCACCTGCCATAAACCAGTCCACAATCATCACCTGTGACAGTGCTGTTTTAATAAATAACGAATGGTTCCTGATATGTCCATGAATGGTCCTTGTCTGTGATTAGTCTTTTTTGTGTGTGTGTGTGTGTCTATGAATGGTCCATAAACCAACTGCTCTATCTTATCAATACTTGACAATCTGACTCGAGATGACTCAGAATCAGAATCACCTTTATTGTCATTGTAATTTGCATTGCAATGAGATTTGAGTGCAACTTCAAAAAGATGCTTTCCGTGGTGCGAGTAAGTTTTAGCCAAATAAAAGATAATACAATTTAACAATAAATTATTCAGACTATATGTACAACTAAATAAACATAAGATAAAATAAAATGTGGACCAAGTAAAGTGTAAAACGAGAATTATATACAACTGTGGAATCATATTGCACGGGAATACTGCACATGGTTTACAGATATTGCACAAGAAACTTTAAGTGGATCTATGTCGTAGTCAGTGATGCCAGTAACGCGTTACTCTAATCTAACCACTTTTTTTAGTAACGAGTAATCTAACGCGTTAATCTTTCCAAATCAGTAATCAGATTAAAGTTACTTCTCCATGTCACTGTGCGTTACTATTATTTTTCATTGTGGGTCGATAGCAGCATTAAACTTGGTCTGTGGGCAGGAGGTCGGGGTTCGACTGAACTGCCCACTTTAAGTGAGCTGTGAGCTTTTCATCCACGTTTTTTTTTGCAGCTGCTCGACTCGTCGTCGTCTCCTCTTAAGGCACGGTGATCAGCACACCTGCACTGAGCTTTACAAAGACATTTTTATACTTTTTTCCTCCTTTATTTAGAGCTGAGCTGAGCCGCTCCATATCTGCACGTTAAAACAGCTGATCCTCCGCGACGCGTCAACAACTAACACTATTTTCCACTCAAATGCACCTAAACACTCTTTCTGAGGACCACATGATGTGAAAACACAGTAAAACTTTCTTACCTGTAAATCTGGTCACGTTTTCTGCATAAATAAATGTTATCCATTCTTTGTGCTCAAACGCCAAAGTAGGGGCGAATCCAGATGGAATGGGGGCGTGGGGCAGGGATGTGCCCCCCCACAACACCCCTAGATTAAAGGTCCAGTTTTGAAGCCTTTTTTTTACTACAACTACTAATACTACTTATAATAATATTAATTTCGACAAGTAAAATATTTAGAGAGAATTTAAATGTTAGAAAAATGCTAGAATGAATTTAATAGTTACATTTATAAACAATGTAGGTTCGAAATTGCAAGTTTTACTGTTACAGTGCTGTCAACAGTTAAATATGAGGTCAAGAAAGAGGTCTTTATTTTACTTTTTATAAAACAAGTATTTATTTTCATTGAAGTCAAGAAAGGGTGACTATAAAGTGAGTTTTGGCAAAACAGGTATCATTGTCATGTTGAGGTGGCAGAGGGTTGTTGTCGGGAGCTGGGAAAAGTAACTAAAAAAGTAACTAGTAATCTAACTTAGTTACTTTTACAATTGAGTAATCAGTAAAGTAACTAAGTTACTTTTTCAAGGAGTAATCAGTAATTGGATTACTTTTTCAAAGTAACTGTGGCAACACTGGTCGTAGTAGGTTTATTGTACAGATTAATAAAGAAAAACTAATATCTTTGAAGAAGATGCCTTTGTGTAGGTTATAGAGCAAATGGCTCTCTGGGCAGGATAATCTCAGCTCTTGTGCTGGGAAAGATCATTTTCTAAAGCAACTGGGCAAAACACTGTTAAGCTTTGTAGAGTAGCTAAGAGACATGTATGACTCACTTGAAACTGTGGTGGCACAAATTAGACCATGGAGGTACACCACATCCTTCATAATTAATGGGAAACACTGATGTATGTATAGTCTTTCATTTTACTTATGTTTAATACATGAAATCAATATTGTCTTTGTCATTTTATTAGATTAACATTGGATTGATGACGCCAAATGGAACCGGTTTAAAACCTCTAAGAGGGAAAACACTCCCGTTATTTGTGGACCCAGAGGTAGCAGCACCTGATATCCTGAAACAAGCTGTCAAGAAAATGAGAACATTTAACAAGGACACATAGCTGGCACCACGAGGGGGCGTTTTGGGGGTGACGCCCCCTCACGTCATCAACCTCGCCCCCTCGGATGTTAGAGTTATCAAAAAAATAAAAAAGAAAGAAAAAGAAATACTGCAAAATATTAGTTATTCAATAATATCACGTATTTAACAAATAAACCAAATTAATTAACTAAAGTAATTAATTTTAAAACAAACGGATATGGCGTGTGTCTGTGTTCAAGGGCCTGACCATGACTCACTCTCTCACACACTCAGCTCAGTCTCTGATCTACCTATAATATATAGTCGAAAAATTCCACAGACTCATCGGATAAAACGTTTGAATTCGATTGTATCGGTCGTTCTAGCAGATTTTGGAAGCCCGTCACATCGGCCCCGTCGTTATATGAGCTGATCAAAGCGGCCTCGTTGTAGACTGAGTCCCTACGAATCGCCATCTGGATAAAGTCCCCGGCCCTGGAGTGTGTTAAAGCCTTTTCGACCGAGTTCTGAAGAGTCCCAACGACGTTACGATAAAATTCAGCGTAGTCAGGAATTTCGTCGACGTGGTGGAAATTTAGAGGTTGCCTGATTTCAATATTGTTAAAAGCCGGTCTCCTGATGACGTTAGCAGCCCCACCGCCCGTCATGGGAGAATGCTGGCTGGACCCTGGTCGTGCATCATCGACGCTTTCCATCAAAACAGAGATTGCAGCGTTTATCGGAGTTAAATGCATTCTGTTTAAAATATCTTCTCCGCACGCAGTGCGCAGGGAGGGGCTTCTTAAAGGTGAAAAAACGCGTGCGTCGTTAGGCATTTGATTTAATTCATTCACCGCGGATTGGACGTGAGGATTAACTTCGCACACGAGGAGGATTAGGCGTCATTTAAAGGAGTCAGGCGTACCAGGTTCAACACCCTGTCTCCGGACTCGTGTCGAGGCGGAGTGTGTGGCGATTCAGGGGGATCTTCACTCACAGACTGGAGCGGCGAGTGTAACGCGTTAATCGCAGAAATGATGTAGGGGTTAATTTCTTCCGATTCCCGTTCAGCCGCCAAATTGTTAAGAGCATCATTTAGCGGTGTTAAACGAACACGGCTTAAAAGTCTCTCTCCGGACTCGCTGTTATTTCGAGGCGGTGAATTTAACGCCTCGGGTAATGGGCCATCTGCTCCAGGAGCGCTCCCCGCTGAGTCGATTATTGAAGCGTTTAAATCCAATACACGTCCGAAGTTATTTTCCCGGCCTGAATTCTCTCCTTCCATCTTTAAAAATCCGTGCTGAGATGAATCTACCTAAAAAAAAAAAAATCAATTAATATACCTCATCAATCAATCAATCAATCAATTTTTTTATATAGCGCCAAATCACAACAAACAGTTGCCCCAAGGCGCTTTATATTGTAAGGCAAGGCCATACAATAATTATGTAAAACCCCAACGGTCAAAACGACCCCCTGTGAGCAAGCACTTGGCTACAGTGGGAAGGAAAAACTCCCTTTTAACAGGAAGAAACCTCCAGCAGAACCAGGCTCAGGGAGGGGCAGTCTTCTGCTGGGACTGGAATTCATCGAAATGAATTCTCCCGTTCCATCGGGATAAGAAAAAAAAAATTAAAACAGAATACACATTTTCCAACAAGTTGCGAGATGAAATTAATTCCAGCTCAGAATATCTTCGAGCTTGGCCTGTCGGTGGAAAACAGATGGTCTCCCGCCGGCACGAGCTGAAAAAAGAGAAAAAAAACGTTCGTTATTAAATATTTAAAATAAATAAATAAACTCCGACTCCTTACCGTGTAAATCTGAGGATCGTTTTACGGTTCTCTGACACTGACCCGCTTCTCCACGGGCTGTAACAGAAAAAATTTGGGTTATTATTCCAGAGTTTTAAATGTAAATTAATTTTTGGTCGGTGTACTTACATCTGTGAGATGAAGTCGAGGCTTCCAGGCTTCAAACTTCTTCAGGGGGCTCTGACTTGATTTCTAGAATTAAAAAAAAAAAAAAAAAAGCAGTGGTCTCCCAACTAGTAATATTCTGTAATATTTCAAATATATTACCGAGGCCGGGTCCAAACGCACTCTGCAGCGTCTGCGTGGCTTTGTCTAAAAAAGACACAGTTTCAGACCGTGAGCATCATTTAAAAAAAACACGCATTTCTGTCAAAAAAAGATTACTTAAATCACTTACCCTGAAAGCTGATCTGGTTTTCGTACTCTGTTCAAAGACAAGAAAACTTAATTAAACAACGTGTTTTTTTCACGACCAGGGAATTTTTTACCGCGAATTAATTCTATATTATATCCATTGCGGACTCCTGACGTCTTCTCTCCTCAATCGTCGTGCTGAAAATGAGAGGAGACTCCTTCTCACGGGGGTGTGACGGAGAACAGCCCCCAGCGCCATCTAGTCGATGAGCTAACGGAACCCCGCACTCATCGACGAGGTAATCTTTAGTTCTAAAAAACACCATCTGGCGTGACTGAGAAGAAAGTTTGCCTTCAACAAACAGCATGAGCTAACGGACCCGCCGCGGTCGCTGATAAGGTAATCTTTTGCTCTTTAAAAAAAACACCATCTGGCCGGACACCCCAGCCAGGCCACACACACACACACACACACACACACACACACACACACACACACACACACACACACACACACACACACACACACACACACACACACACACACACACACACACACAGGTATTACAACCGCTGGGGTCATGTTTCGCTGAGGAGCTTCTGTGGATATTCGCCCGGCTCGCCTCTTGCTGCAAAAAGACTTAATCCTCCTGCCGTTACAGCGGAGAGACGGCTATTTTTAATCCTTCTTTAATTTAAGAATTAAAAATTATTAAAGGGGGTATTAAAATATTAGAGTCTGTTTTAAATATTCACATTTAATTATATCATAACTCAATATTTCTGTAATTAGAGAAATCCTTAAGAATTAAAAATATTAAAGGGGCATTAAAATATTTACGTTTAATCACTAAAATGAAGAAAACCTCCCATAATTGTGTAAAAGATACGGGTATTTTTTTTTAACGTTCTTTAATTGAGGAATTAAAAAGACCATAAAAGGACGCGCTTTAAGAATTTAAAAAATATTAAAGGGGTATTAAATATTAGACACTGTGACGTGACTGATTCTGATTGGCTGTGACGTCATAGGGGGCGGAACTAGGGGTATGGGGTGGGACATAGTGACGTGGTCAATTCTGATTGGCTGTGACGTCATAGGGAGCGGGATTGGGGGTGGGGCTTAGTGACAGTCGATTCTGATTAGCTGTCAGTCATCCATCAAATTTAACCATAAGGTGGTTTAGTCTTCTCTCTAATGCCTGATGACGCATAATAACGCAAAGCAAGATGGAGGCTGCTGGCAACAGCTCACAGGCTGCATCCGCCATCTAGAGGATTAAATAGAAATCGATGGTCAGAACGCATCCAGATGACCTCGTCCACACCTGCACGATGACATCCAAAGTGCATGTAGACAACACTTTAGATGACACAGACTGCTGTCAGACGGGCATAAGAGGCGCTGAAGACTGCCCGATGTCCAAACGTCTGGATGGCAACCACGGGACCGGAGTGGGAGGCAGCGCTGTGTTCCTCACACGCACAAGTCAAATTAAAGAATTTGAATTTCTTTTTTGCTCACTTCAGGACAGTGGTGGGCACAGTTCCGCTAATCTGCTAGCCGCTAATTATCGAAGCTTATGTGTTCATTATCGGATTAGTTTTTCAGATACTTTTGAAAACCAGCAGTGGACTAATCTTGGCATAAATTTTGGTCCAATAATTTTTAGACCGCTAACATATTTTTGCAGGCGTGGTGAACAAAGCTTAACAGTTACAAACATAAATGTTTTGTACTAGATGTACAGTTCTATTCTTTGCAAACAGAGGACAACTGGTCACAGAGAAGAAAAAAATTTAATTTCTTTTGAGGCCATACTGGCTCGCTGGTAATATCACCCAAGTCATCCAGAGGCATACAGTTTTAAGTTATGGTTAAAATTTTAATCAAACTAATTTCAGACAAGTTATTTAAATTAATGTCACTGCTGAAGTTTTTAAAGTGAAAATATCAGAAAAATGTTTTCAGTTTTAAATTAATGAACTAATTTGGAATGTTTTATTGTGGACATGCTGTCTCCACAACAAAGTGCATTATGGATAATTTCAGCACATACATGACAGGACAAATGCATTTGAGACGCTCTGATCAGGTTTCACATGGACAACAGCATTAAACTCTTTGTATATTGTGCCTAAAGCTCTCATGAATTTATTCTCTGGGTTTATAGACGTATTGTTTTTTTTGTAAAAATGCCAGAAGAAGCTCACGTTGCTTCTCCATTATTTTCAATTCGAATCATTGTGAGCTGCTATCGCTTCTTGTTTGCTCTTTAACATCTTGCTTATGTCAAACACTGTCTGTCCTCTTTGTTCCAGAATAATATATATGTCTGAAATTTGGTTTGCATTTATTAAATTCCACACAACATAGCAGACAGGGATTATTTATTCAGAATATTTGTTTTAGCAAGTTTTCAGGGTCTCTACTGCCATCTCATCTTAGCTAATTATAGGCCAATCTCCAACCTTCCTTTTCTCTCAAAAATTCTTGAAAGGGTAGTTGTAAAACAGCTAACTGATCATCTGCAGAGGAATGGTCTATTTGAAGAGTTTCAGTCAGGTTTTAGAATTCATCATAGTACAGAAACAGCATTAGTGAAGGTTACAAATGATCTTCTTATGGCCTCGGACAGTGGACTCATCTCTGTGCTTGTTCTGTTAGACCTCAGTGCTGCTTTTGATACTGTTGACCATAAAATTTTATTACAGAGATTAGAGCATGCCATAGGTATTAAAGGCACTGCGCTGCGGTGGATTGAATCATATTTGTCTAATAGATTACAATTTGTTCATGTAAATGGGGAATCTTCTTCACAGACTAAAGTTAATTATGGAGTTCCACAAGGTTCTGTGCTAGGACCAATTTTATTCACTTTATACATGCTTCCCTTAGGCAGTATTATTAGACGGTATTGCTTAAATTTTCACTGTTACGCAGATGATACCCAGCTTTATCTATCCATGAAGCCAGAGGACACACACCAATTAGCTAAACTGCAGGATTGTCTTACAAACATAAAGACATGGATGACCTCTAATTTCCTGCTTTTAAACTCAGATAAAATTGAAGTTATTGTACTTGGCCCCACAAATCTTAGAAACATGGTGTCTAACCAGATCCTTACTCTGGATGGCATTACCCTGACCTCTAGTAATACTGTGAGAAATCTTGGAGTCATTTTTGATCAGGATATGTCATTCAAAGCGCATATTAAACAAATATGTAGGACTGCTTTTTTGCATTTACGCAATATCTCTAAAATCAGAAAGGTCTTGTCTCAGAGTGATGCTGAAAAACTAATTCATGCATTTATTTCCTCTAGGCTGGACTATTGTAATTCATTATTATCAGGTTGTCCTAAAAGTTCCCTAAAAAGCCTTCAGTTAATTCAAAATGCTGCAGCTAGAGTACTGACGGGGACAAGAAGGAGAGAGCATATCTCACCCATATTGGCCTCTCTTCATTGGCTTCCTGTTAATTCTAGAATAGAATTTAAAATTCTTCTTCTTACTTATAAGGTTTTGAATAATCAGGTCCCATCTTATCTTAGGGACCTCGTAGTACCATATCACCCCAATAGAGCGCTTCGCTCTCAGACTGCAGGCTTACTTGTAGTTCCTAGGGTTTGTAAGAGTAGAATGGGAGGCAGAGCCTTCAGCTTTCAGGCTCCTCTCCTGTGGAATCAGCTCCCAATTCAGATCAGGGAGACAGACACCCTCTCTACTTTTAAGATTAGCCTTAAAACTTTCCTTTTTGCTAAAGCTTATAGTTAGGGCTGGATCAGGTGACCCTGAACCATCCCTTAGTTATGCTGCTATAGACGTAGACTGCTGGGGGGTTCCCATGATGCACTGTTTCTTTCTCTTTTTGCTCTGTATGCACCACTCTGCATTTAATCATTAGTGATCGATCTCTGCTCCCCTCCACAGCATGTCTTTTTCCTGGTTCTCTCCCTCAGCCCCAACCAGTCCCAGCAGAAGACTGCCCCTCCCTGAGCCTGGTTCTGCTGGAGGTTTCTTCCTGTTAAAAGGGAGTTTTTCCTTCCCACTGTAGCCAAGTGCTTGCTCACAGGGGGTCGTTTTTGACCGTTGGGGTTTTACATAATTATTGTATGGCCTTGCCTTACAATATAAAGCGCCTTGGGGCAACTGTTTGTTGTGATTTGGCGCTATATAAAAAAATTGATTGATTGATCTCCTGCACAGTAGTGTTCATGGCAGTATTCAGCCTAAGTACTGAGATATCTCATAATCCTTTGCACGCCAGAGTTGTTGCAGCCGCTTTCTGCAGCTGATGAAAAGAAATAAAAATGTACATTTTGGTTTTATAATGTTCATTTACAATTGTCATGTTTTCTCTCTGTGCTGTTTAAACCGCAGCAACTCTGGCGCGCAAAGTACAGTATTATGGGCCTTTCACACTGAATCCGTCAGATGCATCAAATGCGCCAAAAATCGGTGTAAAAAGCATTATCTTCAATGACGCGTGGCGTTTTAGATGCGTCAGATGCGTCGCGTCAAAAGCTGAGCTAAACCAACGCATCTAACGCATTGCCGCTTGTCAGCAGGCTGACGGAGTCAAAGTTCAAGCCAATCCAACTTCCAACCTGCTGAGCTGTGACGTACCTTTGCGTTGTCCAATAGGAATGATGCGTCGGGCCAAAACACGGAAGACGGGTGGTAGAAACCGCATTGGCTGCCATCTTGGAAGGGGCGTCCTATCTATGGCAGAAACCACTGATCTCTACAAAATGGATCAGTGGAAACCACTGATCCGTGCAAAACAGAAACGTGTCACAGGACTGCTCATTTATGGAGCAGTTTTCTGAAGAAAAATCCTTCAAAATGTTTTTTGTTGTTACCTCATTATTTCTCATTGCTGTTAAAAAACAGTTTAGAACACTTGTAATTAAAATAGCTAAATAAATCAATAAATGGTTCTTTAGAAACCGTTCCTCTGTAATTTAAAACCACCTGTTATTTCAGATTATTTCATTTCTTGTTTAACATAAGGAACCTCAGACATTTATTTTTAGACAAAATAACATGGAAATTTGTACATTTTTTTTTAATTCTGGTAGATTATTTATATCTCATTTTAAACAGAAAAACACACTGTAAATAAATACTAAGGTTTATTATAAATGCAACAGGAAATAATATAACAATGACTGCAGTGTGATTGTAAAGTAGGATTTCTGTGACAAACCTCATGATGATTTATATATATATATGTCATTTCAACTTGTAATTTCGCCAAAATATGTAATTGCCTTTAATGTTGCTATCAGGACAGAGTCATTTCTAAAATATGAATTTGAACACAATGGGCCTCATGTATCAATGTTGCGCACTTGTGGCGTAAATTTACGGCGTAAACTTGAAATACACCAAAGTCGCCGTGACATGTATCAAGCAGTGCGTACCTGCCCATTTCCAACATACGCCTGACGTGATCTTGATAAATGTGGCGGGTGGAACCGATCGTAATTATAATAAACACGCCCATAAATATTCAGACTCTGCTTCAGACACACCCTCATTTTACGACATAGAAACCGGAAAGACGGCAATGAAAAAGAACTCCACCAATCACGACGCGTAACAATAGAGCGTCAAAAGCGGCCGTCGTATCAATTGTTTTGTAGTATATAATCAATAAAGTGTTACAGTGGTCCCTCATTAATCGCTGGAGTTAGGTTCTAAAAAATAGCACGTAATACGCGAAACCGCGACGTAGTCAGCGTTATTTTTTACAATTATTATAGACGTTTCAAAGCTGTAAAACCCCTCACTACACAGTTTATACACTTTCTCAATCAGGCATGAACATTTTCTCACTTTTCTCTCGTGTGTAAACACTCTCAAAGTTCAAACCTTAGTAGGAAAATAATACCAAACTGTTTTCAGGCCCAAACTTTTGTTTGAGAGATAAAAATAGAACGTTTTCCTATAAATAATTATGTTGGCATTTAGAACTAACAAATTAATTTTAACGATCAACGAACGAGGTCGGACACATAAAAAATGATTAATAGTGACTGACCAGTATGTCACAGATCGCTCCTCTGCATCCTGACGCTGCGCCTTTTTCCACTCACACCTGGCTGCAGGTGTTTGTTTCCGTGTGACAAACACAGTTATGAGTAGTTGTTGGCGCTCTTTTCTCTTCTGGGCAACAAGATTCTTATAAACAGACACGCAGAACACAGAACACTGTTAAAAAAAAAAGCATGCAAAATAACGACGAGGCCGCGAAAGGTGAACCGCGTTATAGCGAGGGACCACTGTATTCTCTTTTCACATGTCAATAATTCTTGACGTGGATATTTGCTCATTCAATTAATAAGACACGCCTAATTTTTCAGATTTCTTTATTCTTAAGATGTATTTCTTTATTTATTTTATTGTGACAAACGAATGGAGATGACAAAACCTGATTGCAGCACAGACGAAGGGAATGAGAAGATTACAGTTGTAATTATCAATTTCATTGTCTAAAATGATCACACCACATGAAGTTAAGCTCAGTGCTGCTCTGGCTCCAGTGTCGAAGTCTGGAGAAAAAGGTGAGCAGCGCTTTCTTTGCAGTCAGCGCTGTGACCACGGATCGTGCTCCATAACAATCCCACAAAGGCGGGATTTGTATTGATTATTATGTAGTATAATCAGGAAAGTGTTATTTATGTAACATATGCATTGATTTGTATAATGGCACTGTTTATCATGTTGATCATCTTCATTTTTATGTGGATTCCAGCGCTGGTTCATTTTGGTGTATAATTTACACCACCTCTCGACCTGGTGTATATTTTCAGCGCAGTGTACGCCAACGACCACATTGATAAATGCCAAGTAGCGCAGCCGTTTTGGCATAGAGCCCATATACGCTCAAATATCGCCGTACGCAACGTTGATACATGAGGCCCAATACGTGGAGAGCTTCTACCTGTGCAAATGTCTTTTGACTTTGATTTTGTGGACATTTTTAATGATCCGTTAATTTATTGTTAAAATATAAAATGAAACACCTTTTTAAAAAAATAATAAAATAGTTGCTGTTCAGAGAGCCTTTATTTAGAAGCAGGTGATGTTCTGCTGGATTCTCTGGACCAGATGAAGGTCTCTTCTGCAGGTTTGAACTCTGGTGGTTTTGCTGAAAAACAGAGATGTTTTCTTTCGACTGGACTTCGCGTGTTCAGCTCATCAATGGAAGTTTGGTTGTCTGCACAGCAAATGTTCCTGATTGGGACAAATAAAAATATTTCTTTAAATATAAAGAAACACTAAACAGTTTATATATAAAAAAAGGGGGAAAATGGGAAAAAAACGATGGAAAAAACGCCCGAAAAAATAAGTTGAGCTTTTGTGGTGTCTGAAAAAAGCTGTAGCTTTATTTGGTAAAAATAAAAAGACTGAACCATTTACAAGTTAAAGTGTTCACTCAGATCAACTGTGCTAAAAGGCTAAGCTAATGTTAGCGATCATTAAACCTTCAAAGCAGTTAAGTAAACGTCACGTTTTATTTTTACATTATTCTCACCTCGATAAAGCTGCAGAACTAAACTCCGTTGGGCAAACTGGGACTTCGCATATATCCAAAAAGTGGAAGATTTCGGACTGAGTGGGTTTGCTCCATCACCCCGGCGGCCTGGATCGCTCTGCCCAGTGATGATGCCTGAAGGCCTGCTTCTCCGTGCGGTTTGGTCCACTGTCGCGGTTCGTCAGTCCTCCTCATCCATCCTCCTCCTCGGTCGGCGTCACTCCGAAAAGTAGCTGAAAAAAAAGCTTCTCCCAGCAGGGTGATGGGAGAATCATTCTACTGCTGTTTTTTAAAGCTTTTTTTTGTGGTTCAGGCGACGCAAATTCAAGATGGCGATCGCTGAACTTTTTCAGATTGTGGAAACAGCCAGAGTGTGACGTGGCAATCTCCGTCCCCCACTTTTTTTTTTTTTTTTGCCGCTTCCAAAGCGACGCGTCTGACGTCATCCGACGGATCCAGATCCGTTGACGCATTGGCCTGACGGATTCAGTGTGAAAGGCCCTTTATGTGTTCAGCTCTGAGCATCTGGGCACCAGTAGATGGCAGTGTTCTTTTTTTTTTTTTACTCCAGTTATAATAGACGGTTATCTCATCACAACTTTTGCAAATGCCTTTTTTAACAAATAAAAAAATGGCATATTTTACAAAAGCACATTTATATGTAAATACCAACACACACACACACCTCACATTAACGTGTTGGTTTTTACATAGAATGAATTTTACACATTTTACCCATAATCCCTTTGGCATCTGTCTGTTACAAATTAGTACATTATTTAAAATTAAAAGATATGTGTTATATTTTAACTTTGTACAAATGACAGAAGTGACATTAATGGAGTTATTCTATCCATATTAATTTGATTTATAAATCAAAACCATAAGTAAAAACTGCTTTTTTGTCCAAGACCTCTGCCTCACAGTGACGCTGCTATATGCTGTTCAGGAATAATGACTTTTTTTTATTGTGTGTGTAGAGTTGAGTTTGGCTATTCACAGCTGCTTCACTGCAACAAGATATGTAGTAAACAGGAGCTTCCAGCAGTGGGTAGAGCACACAAAGGATTTCTGACTTCCAGCTTGAAAATCTACATATTTTAACATGATTTAGAATTAAAGTAACAAGTTGGACATTAAACATCCAGTTATGTTCTGGTCCAGTGTGTGTTGAATCAAATGCATTTAGTTTTGGGTTTTGACAGTCAGACACAGAATTTTATTAAAATTCAGGAACTAATATTGCATTTAATAATTTTTCATTTTCATAATCATTTTAATGAGGGTAAGATGTTTTGCATTTGGAACATCGATACTGAACAAAGTTTTTAAACAAACTGATGATTTTGATCCCATCACCTTTTTAAAAATATTTGTTTTTAATTACCTTTTCTGATTTTAACCAATTTAATCAAGTTTTAGATTTTTAATATTCAAATTATTTGAGTGTTTTCGAAATATATTGGTTTTTTTTTTTTGTTTGTTTGGAGACGGAAGCAGCTGTCTACAGTGCGGGTGGGGAGCTGTTGACCCTGACTGGGGATGTTGTCGGGCGGTGGAAGGAGTACTTCGAGGATCTCCTCAATCCCATCGTCACGTCTTTCGAAGAGGAAGCAGAGACTGGGGACTCAGAGGCGGACTCATCCATTACCCAGGCCGAAGTCACCGAGGTGGTTTGAAAGCTCCTCGGTGGCAAGGCTCCTGGGGTGGATGAAATCCGTCCTGAGTACCTTAAGTCTCTGGATGTTGTGGGACTGTCCTGGCTGACATGCCTCTGCAACATCGCGTGGCGATCGGGGACAGTGCCTCTGGATTGGCAGACTGGGGTGGTGGTCCCTCTGTTTAAGAAGGGGGACCAACTATAGGGGGATCATACTCCTCAGCCTCCCCGGTAAGGTCTATTCCAGAGTACTGGAGAGGAGAATTCGACCGATGGTCGAACCTCGGATTCAGGAGGAGCAGTGTGGTTTTCGTCCTGGTCGCGGCACACTGGACCAGCTCTACACGCTCCATCGGGTGCTCGGGTGTTCATGAGAGTTCGCCCAACCAGTCCACATGTGTTTTGTGGATGTGGAGAAGGCGTTCGACCGTGTCCCTCGGGGCACCCTGTGGGGAGTGCTCCGGGGTCCTTTGCTAAGGGCTATCCGGTCCCTGTACGACTGCAGCAGGAGCTTGGTTTGCATTACCGGTAGTAAGTCAAACCTGTTTCCAGTGCACGTTGGCCTCCGCCAGGGCTGCCCTTTGTCACCGGTTCTGTTCATTATTTTTATGGACAGAATTTCGATGCGCAGCCAGGGTGTAGAGGGGGTCTGGTTTGGGAACCACAGAATCTCGTCTCTGCTGTTTGCGGACGATGTGGTTCTGTTGGCTTCATCAAATCAGGACCTTCAGCGTGCACTGGGGCGGTTTGCAGCCGAGTGTGACGCGTCTGGGATGAAAATCAGCACCTCCAAATTCGAGGCCATGGTTCTCGAACTGAAAAAGATGCTTTGCCCTCTTCAGGTCGGTGGAGTGTCCTTGCCTCAAGTGGAGGAGTTTAAGTATCTCGGGGTCTTCTTCACGAGTGAGGGACGGATGGAGCGTGAGATCGATAGACGGATCGGTGCAGCATCTGCAGTGATGCGGTCGCTGTATCGGACCATCGTGGTGAAGAGAGAGCTGAGTAGGGGGGCAAAGCTCTCGATTTAAAGATCGAGCTACGTTTCAATCCTCACCTATGGTCATGAGATTTGGCTCATGACCGACAGAACGAGATCGCGAGTACAAGTGGCCGAGATGAGTTTCCTCTGCAGGGTGGCTGGGCGCTCCCTTAGAGATAGGGTGAGGAGCTTGGAGTCGAGTCGCTGCTCCTCCACGTCGAAAGGAGTCAGTTGAGGTGGCTCGGGCATCTTTTCCGAATGCCCCCTGGACGCCTCGCTGGAGAGGTGTTCCGGGCACGTCCCATTGGGAGGAGGCCCCGGGGAAGACCCAGGACACACTGGAGGGACTACATCTCTCGGCTGGCTTGGGAACGCCTTGGGGTTCCCCCGGAGGAGCTGGTGGAGGTGTGTGTGGATCGGGAGGTCTGGGCGGCTTTGCTTGAGGTGCTGCCCCCGCGACCTGACTCCGGATAAAGCGGAAGAAAATGGATGGATGGATGGATGGATAATAAAGACTACGCCATGTCTACATCATCCCTGGTTCTCAAGACCAGCCACCTAAGTGGCTTTACTCTTTTTTTTATTCTCCTATTTTACTTACCTTTTTAGATATACCTTTATATACTGGCATAGTTCCACCTTAGAATTGGAATATAATATATAAGATATACCTTACTAAATTTTCATGTAAAGAAAAATTTCCCGAAATTTATTTTATAGGTTTTGTTTTCATGTGTTCACAGCCTCCCCTCGATTATGTCAAATTAACAGAGTTTGGTGTGAAAAGCCGGGTCCACAAATTGAAGGTTCTGATTGGTTAAACTCGACTTTGTTGTTACATTTCCTGAAGAAACAAATATCCTGCCAACTTAAATTATTTCATCTTAATAGTAACAACTGTTACTGCTGAGAAGAAGCTGTTGTTAATCTGAGAGATTTTTGATATAAATGGTTATGTTCCAGAACATTTATGGACCAAATGGTAAACAGGGACGCCTCAGAGACGGAGACAGTTTGTGGACTGAATTCGTCCTCTCACACACACACACACACCTTCATATTTATCACAATCTTCTATTAAAAGTACGTCAGCTGTGGAATAAAAACCACTTTGACCTGAGAACTGTGATATCATGGAGGACAAAAACTGGACATTTGTCTCTAAAAGGTTGCCATGGTAACATTTGACAACCTTTTTCAACCATTTAACTTTGATCTTTGTCATTATTTGATAAAGAGTTAAAACAATTTGTATCTGAATCAGTAAAGTTAATGAGTGTAAATGGGTCACAGATCTACGGGGCAAATTAAAAGCCCAAACATTAATGTTGAGTCCAGTTGTCTCTGTGTTGTTCCACTGCTGTTTGTGTCTCAGAGAAAATGGTGCACGGTTCTTAATTTTACTGCTTCTCTTTTACTTCAAACTGAAACGTGACTCTGGCAACACAATTTACACATCATCCAAGTTTAAATCATTTCCTTGATGTTCATGAATGAATTTGTAAAATGTAAAACTTTAAATGTATCATGGATCAAGTGTCATTTGTCTCAGTTTGTGTGTTTTACAATCAAGTCGTCACAATAAAAGTACAAACAGCTTCATTCTACAACATGATGCTCTTCAATCAAAAAGTGTGTTAGTGGGGCTGTTAATCAGGACAACTGGGCACAGAATGAAAACATGAAACTTTCAGGGTTTGTTCTTGATGACAGAAGCTTTAATTTAAGATGTGGAAATGTTCTCACTTTGACTTCTGGGGTCAGCTAGAGGTCATTGACCTCTGGGATGTGAAAAGTCTGAACATGAAATTAGAAACGTGTGAATCTGAGGATGTAAATGTGATAGAAATGTAAACCAAATATGTATTTCCATGTTTTTGGACATAAACTCATTTCTGATAAGTACAACACCCCCAGAGGTCAATATGGGGTCACCAAGCTGAAGCAAGTGTCCACTTTGACTCATGGCTCCAAACACTGTCCCTGGAGATTGAAGAAACCTAATCTTGACCCTAGTGTATTGACAAATTATAGGCCGATATCAACTCTTATCATTTTGCTCTAAAATTCTGGAAAAAGTGTCAAAGCAAAGCCGCGCTGCAGAAAAGTTGATTACGGACCCGCTGCACATTTTCAGACCCCTCCATGATTTCTAAGTGGGAGAACTTGAAAAATCACAAGGTGTTCAAATACTTATTTTCCTCACTGTATGTATTTACATTTTTCTGGACATGAGAAACTCATTTCTGATCAGTACAACACCCCCAGAGGTCAATATGGGGTCACCAACAAGCTGAAGCAAGTGTCCACTTTGACTCCAAACACTGACCCTGTAGATTGACATGCTGCTCTTTGTGAGGTCATAGAGGCAGGCTGACTTTGAGTTGGATATACAAGTGCTGACTCTACTTCTGTCTTGGATGTTTGTTCTTGACCACACCCATGATGCCAGGTGGCTCTCAGTCCATGTGAAGGACACGATCCAACTGTCTGAGACTCATCCAGAGACACATTCAGAGTTTGTGTCTGGACGCTTTATCAGTAAAAAGACGATTAGCTGCTTTTCTGCCGTTGAAACCAAACACCATGAATTTATTTTTGGTAAATGGATTTTTCAAACACAATGCAAAGGTCAAAGGTGATCAGCCCCCACAGAGGATTGATTGATAACATTTTAATATGATGTCATAGAGCCGCATCAATGTCATGCAGGAGTGTTTTACAGAATGACCACAGAACACAACTGACACATTATGGTGGGCGTGTCTGTCCATGCAGAGGAGGAGGAGCCAACATCCAGCTGACTGAAGCTGTCAGAAACCTGATCAGAGCAGCTGAACGTCAGTGTTGTAAATGTGGACACCCTGTTGTCCTCAGTTCATGTCCGTCTCTTCTGTCATGTTGATCTTCCAACATTTTTGCTGCCAAATTGTCTTCATGACAGAATCAGAAACGCCGCTGATTCAGCAAAAATGTTGTTCCCCTTTAAGACGCTCCTCGTTCCACCTCCACCATCAACTTCTGTCACCGCTGATGGTTTGACCTCTGACCTTACAGGTACAGCAGCAGACATCATGAACTGGTTCTAGTTAATAACCAGAGCTCACCCGGGTTTATTCTCCAACTATTTCCCTGCACTATGCAGGTGAGGAAAATGATGACAAACCCCAAATAAAATTCTTTACCAACAGCTGAAAAATTTCTTGAATGACATCTTGTTTTGGTAAAAAATTGTCTCTCATGCAACTTGGAAACCTGCACAATTCTGGGTGTATTTCGTGGTTCTCATGAACAAAATTTGGTGTTTTGCCCAAATTTAAAATTCTGCAATGAAGAGCAGAACTTTAATGAAACAAACAAAACCATCAGAATTAAAATTGATCAAAAAAGAATTTAGGTGAATTTTGTTTTCCAAACAGTATTTGATGTCAACAAAAATTCAAAATTTTGTGAGGAAGAATTGTTTACAGTATCAAAACTAAGACTAAACAGAATCAAACTAAGTAATCTGAATCAAAATAAAAATCAAAGCGAAGAAACATTTTGAATACATTTCTCCCCCAAAATGTATAACAAGGAAGGATTGTGAACAGTGTTTAGATTAACCAAACAAAATCAACAGAATTAAAATCAGAAACAAAGAGAAAAGTGTTTTGATGAATTTCACTGTTTTCACCATAAAAAATTTACATTTTCAAACAATTCCAAATTTTAATATTTTGTGAGGAAGAACCATGAACTGTGCTTTGATGAAGGAAACAAAAACATGATAATCAAAATCCATCAAGAAAAAGATTTTACCAAAAAAATATTCTACATTTTCAACACTCAGAGAATCGTAAAGTATCCCAGCATGCAGCAGGACTCCTGACACAGACGCCATCTCACCTCGAAGACAGCAACACCTTGCTGACAGGTTAAACACCAAGAACATCCAAACACGGGAGGTGATGGTCTAGTGGTTAAGCGTTGGACTCGAGACCAGAGGATCCTTGGTTCAAATCCCAGCCTGACTGGAAAATCACTAAGGGCCCTTGGGCAAGGTCCTTAATCCCTAGTTGCTCCTGGTGTGTAGTGAGCACCTTGCATTGCAGCACCCTGACATCAGTGTTTGTGTGAATGGGTGAATGTGAGGCATAATTGTAAAGCACTTTGAGCGTCTGTTGCAGACTGAAAAGCGCTCTGTAAATGGAGTCCATTTAACACTTGAGCGTCTGTTGCAGACCAAAAAGCGCTCTGTAAATACAGTCCATTTAACACTTCACACCACCTTTTAGTCCAAATTTTCTGCCACACTGAAAGCCACCTTATTTTTGTTCCTCTTGGATTTCTTTGTAATAGAATGTAACGAGCCCCAGAACCGGGGTCTGTAGTTGGACCCAACCACAGCTGGCACTGCATCCGAGGGCTCTCTTCAAGATGGTGATCGTTCCCTTAACTGCAGACAACTGCACCTCATGTGCTCTTGGGTGACCGGGGATTACCTCAAGGTATTTCTTCAGGTTCTTCTTCATCAGGCCTGTTGCCCAACAACAACTGGGATGATATCGATGTCTTTCAATGATCATGTTGTTCGTAGGTCATTTTTCAGGTCTTGGTATTTCGTGATCTTTCACCTTTCAGCTTGATTCAGGCCGTAGTCATTGGGGACTGTCACATGGATGATTTTGGTTTCTCTTGCTTGTTCCAGATGACAATATCAGGTTTGATTGCACCTCCTTCCATATGTCTTCCTGCTGGGATCTCTTTGTCGTAGAAGACAGTTACTTTTCCGTTGGATGAAACTGGTGCTGGTTCATGCTCCTAGACGTGTTCTTTGACTTCCATCTCCAGTTCCTTGCATACTTTCCAGTGGAGATATTGACAGATCTTGTTGTGTCTGGATGTATAATGTCCGTCTGCCAGGAGGATCTGACATGATGATGTTAGATGGTTTACACTCTCAACAGCTGTGTGACAGAATCAGCATTTATCATTTTGTGAGATCCCTGACATTTTTTTTAAAGCCATTTGTTAGAAGTCCCTGATCTTTCTCCATCAAAACCAAGTTCTCCATTTTTCAGCCACTGCATTGATCCAACTTTGTCAATGTTTTCCTTTTCCAGTTCTTCTTGGAATCGTCCAGCCCTTTTGTGTTGTTTCCATCTGTCCACTCGATGTTTTCATTCTCTGTTGTTGTTTTGTTCTCTGGTCTGTCTTGCAAGTTTTGTTGCAGGTGTCAGATTGTTGCTTTCCTCTCTCTTCTAGGAGGTCTTCGGCCAAGTTTTTTGCCAGTTTGATGACTGACGTTTGCTCGGATAAGTTCTTCTTGTGATGTTGTCCTCCCTTTTTACGATTTCTTCTTCAGAGCTCTTTAAGTACTGTCCAATACTTATTATAGACGCTCTGTCGGCTGGTTGATTTCAGTGAGACCCAGACCTCCTTCTCTGTGAGGGAGATATATTCTGTCCATGCACTGATTTCTGTATGTAACCCTGTGGAGGGTGAGCATCTTCCTGGTTTTCGTGTCCACGTTGTGGCCAGTCTACTTTGCCAAACCCAAAGGTCACCACTGGTATTGCAAACTGGTTTATGGCTGTGATCTTGTTTTATGGTGTCAACTTTGATTTGCAGATAAATGGAAAATGGACGCTTTATCAGTATAAAGACCATCTTACGTGGTATTGCTGTCACGAATATTGACATCATGCCTCTTACATCAGTGGTGTCTGATCACTCACTTATTAAGTTTACAGTTTCGCTGCCGTGTTTAGTGGAACAACAACCTTATATATCATTACGGTGATGCATCAACTCCTCAACTAAGACTGAACTCGACGCTAGACTGCCTGATGTCTTAGCTTCACATCTGACAAATACCCAGTCAGTAGACAGACTTGTGGATAGTTTAAACTCAGTGCTCAAAACTACACTCGACATGATTGCGCTCCCCCAAATCACAGTCACCTTGTTCAAAGATTATCTGCGTGACCTCAAGCATAAAGCAAGAGGTCCAGAAGGGAAATGGCGTTGTTCAAAATTAGAAGTATTTCATCTTGCATGGCGTGATGCTATCTTAGACTATAAGCATGCATTATTGGCTACAAAGCGGACTTACTACTCTGATTTGATCAACAAAAACAAGCATAACTCAAAGTTCTTGTTCGACACGGTGGCAACAGTTATTCATGGACAACCACCTGTAGTTCGCTCTCCTTTTACAGCACAAGATTTCCTGGATTACTTTGAGAAGAAAATAGAAGACATCCGGTTAAACATATCCCGGCAAGCCTTAACCCAGCAACTACACCCTGCTATTGAGGTGGGCACCACTACTGAGGTATTATCTAGATTTACAGAATTTGATAGTATCTCACTTGGCGTGCTGACAAAACTCGTAATGTCAACAAAAAGCACAACCTGTTTATTTGATCCTATACCAACAAAACTGTTTAAGGACCTGTGGCCCACACGGGCCGACTGTGCTGGAAATTATTAATCTTTCTTTAACTTCTGGATCTGTTGCTAAATGTTTCAAATCTGCAGTGATTAAACCATTACTTAAGAACCCTAATCTTGACCCTAGTGTATTGACAAACTATCGGCCGATATCAAATCTATCATTTTGCTCTAAAATTCTGGAAAAAGTGGTGTTACGGCAGCTCGTAGACTATCTTACTGAGAATAATCTCTTTGAGTCACTGCAGTCTGCTTTTAGAAAATATCATTCCACAGAGACGGCTCTCACTAAAGTGGTGAATGATCTTCTGCTTACAATGGATTTGGATATCACTACGGTTCTGCTGCTGTTAGACCTCAGTGTTGCATTTGATACAGTGGATCATCATATTCTACTTGATAGGCTGGAAAATAATTTTGGGATTACTGGGAGTGCCCCTGCATGGCTGACGTCATACCTGACCAGTCATTCTCACTGTTTTGTACAGTAACACTACCTCTAACCTTAGTGACATGAAATTTGGGGTTCCTCAGGGGTCTGTCTTAGGCCCCCTGCTTTTCTCCCTTTATATAGCACCCCTTGGGCACATATTGCGGCGTTTTGGGATTACCTTTCACTGCTATGCAGATAATACTCCGTTATATACGCCGATACCTGCTGGTAATCTCGTTCACATAAAATCCTTAGAAGACTGCCTTGCAGCAGTGAGAAGCTGGATGTCTAGAAACTTCCTACTTTTAAATTCTGAAAAGACTGAAATGATGGTTCTTGGTCCAGTGAGACATCGGCATCAATTTGACCAGTTAACACTCAGCCTAGGCTCGTGGGTCATACATAACACTGACAAAGTGAGGAACCTTGCGGTAATTTTTGATCCTTCGTTGTCCTTTGGTCTCCATATTAGAAATATAACTAGGATCGCTTTCTTCCACCTGCGAAATATAGCGAAGATTCATCCCATCCTGTCTATGGCTGATGCTGAGACCCTGATCCATGCATTCATCTCTTCTAGATTGGACTACTGCAATGTTCTATTTTCTGGTTTACCGCAGTCTAGCATTAGGGCTCTCCAATTGGTTCAAAATGCTGCAGCCAGACTTTTGACATGAAGCAGAAGGTTCGACCATATTACACCCATTTTGGCATCCCTTCACTGGCTTCTTGTCCCAGTGAGATCAGATTTTAAGGTTCTGCTACTAACCTATAAAATTATTCATGGACTGGCACCCTCCTACCTAGCTGACCTAATTAAACCTTACGTACTGGCCCGGGCTTTACGTTCTCAGGGTGCAGGACTACTTTGTGTCCCTAAGGTGAATAAGAAGTCTGCAGGTCACAGAGCTTTCTCTTATCATGCCCCTGTTCTGTGGAATGATCTCCCTGTGTCAATAAAACAATCAGATTCTGTGAAGACTTTCAAGTCCAGACTTAAGACGCACTTATTTTCCCTTTCACATGGCTAGCATACTGGTACAGTTTTGTTTTACGCTTTTTACTCTTAATTCATGTTATTAGTAATTGGAGTGGGCTGCAGCCTCAACTTTACCTAAATTCTGGGTCTTTTAGTGAAGCTTTGGGCTAGCGGCCGGCGATCACCTTAGTATTTCTGTTTTTCTTGTTGATTAATGCTGGCAAATTATACAGTATTTTTTGTTTTTCTGATGCCTGATTCTGTTTTTTCTCTGTTTAAGGTGCAGCTCCATCCAGAGATGGAAGCTGTGTTTGTGTTGGCGACCCTCCTGTCCTGTGCGCCAACAGCAATTCTTGTATATTCGTCCATGAATTGTTCTGTGAATTATTTCTGTAATTTATGTTTGTAGCATGGCCTAAGCAGAGGGCCACCCCTTTGAGTCTGGTCTGCTTGAGGTTTCTTCCTCAGAGGGAGTTTTTTTCTTACCACTGTTGCTCTGGGGGTTGGTAAGGTTAGACCTTACCTGTGTGAAGTGCCCTGAGGCAACTCTGTTGTGATTTGGCGCTATATAAATGAAAATAAATTGAAATTGAGTTGGACTGCATTTATATAGCACTTTTCCATCTGCATCAGGTGCTGAAAGTGCTTTACAAAGATGCCTTTTACACACACACACACACACACACACACACACACACACACACACACACACACACACACACACACACACACACACACCAATGTCAGGGTGCTCACTACACACTGGGACCTTGCCCAAGGGCCCTTAGTGACTTTTCATTCTGGCTGGGTCTTCAACCGAGGATCCACTGGTCTGAAGCCCACGCTTAACCACTAGACCATCACCTCCCTTTTTAAGTGGTTTAGGTATTATTGTGTTACTCTCGCTCCAATTTTCATAAATGGCATCAGCTATGATTCCTGTCAGTCATTTGTACATTGCTGTTAGGCAGCAGATGGGTCTGCACTTGTTGGGAAGCTGTGTTTCCTTGGTCTTTTGGACCTGTATGAATTATCATGTGTCTTTTCAGGTGGCCCTTTCCTCTAAATCTGCGACCACATTCGGAACAGCCAAATTGTTTTTGTCCTGTATGAATCATCATGTGTTTTTCCAGGTCACCCTTCCGTCCAAATCTGCGACCACATTCAGAACAGCCAAATTGTTTGTGTCCTGTGTGAATTATCACGTGTCGATTCAGGTCGCCCTTTTCTCCAAATCTGCGACCACATTCAGAACAGCCAAATTGTTTTTGTCCTGTGTGAATTATCATATGTCTTTTCAGGTGGTCCTTCTGTCCAAATCTGCGACCACATTCAGAACAGCCAAATTCTTTTTGACCTGTGTGAATTATCATGTGTCTTTTCAGGGTGCCCTTTTCTCCAAATCTGGAACCACATTCAGAACAACCAAATTCTTTTTGACCTGTGTGAAATATCATGTGTCTTTTCAGGTGGCCCTTTTGTCCAAATCTTTGACCACATTCAGAACAGCCAAATTGTTTTTCTCCTGTGTGAATTATCATGTGTCTTTTCAGGGTGCCCTTTTCTCCAAATCTGCGGCCACATTCAGAACAGCCAAATAGTTTTTGTCCTGTGTGAATTATCATGTGATTTTTCAGGTGGCCCTTTTGTCCAAATCTTTGACCACATACAGAACAGCCAAACTGTTTGTGTCCTGTGTGAATCATGTGTTGTTTCAGGGTGCCCCTTTGTCCAAATCTTTGACTACATTCAGAACAGACAAATTGTTTTTGTCTTGTATGAATTATCATGTGCTTTTTCAGGTTACCCTTTTCTCCAAATCTGCGACCACATTCAGAACAGCTAAACTGTTTGTTTCCTGCATGAATTAACGTGTGTCTTTTCAGGTCGCCCTTTTCTCCAAATCTTCGACCACATTCAGGACAGTCAAATGGTTTCTTTCCTGTCTGAATTGTCTTCTGTTTCTGTGTTTTATTCCAATCAGAACAGCTCAATGGGTTCACGCTTACTCGCCTGCCCTTGTATTGTTCTGAATTGTTCATGGGTCCAGATGCTTGAGAATACATAAATTCTGCTTCAGCAATGTTGCATTTGCTTGAACTAACAATACTGATATTTTTTCGACAGTTAAAACTTGACTGAAGTTCTCTGGTCTGTTTCCAGTCATTACTGTCATCAGTCTCAGTTCCAGAACTGTCTGAACTCCTGCCACTGGTATCTGGTTGTAAATGACTGTTTGGACCTGAGTTGCTGGCTGGTTGTGGTCCTCCATCGTCCTCTCCATCAGCTTCTGCTGTCAGTGTTCTGTGTACAGATGAGCTGCTGGTTACAGGCTCAGCCTCTGTGCTCTCATCACTTGGGCTTTGATGAAGCTGTGATGACTCTGGTTTTTCATCATCATTTTCACTCTTCACAGGGACGGCAGTGAAACCAAACTTGGTGAGATCTGCCTCCTCCAGCTGCTGAAGCTGCTCTCCCTGCTGACTTATCCACAGCTTCTCTTCTTCTTTCATGTCCTCCTGATCAACACTCAGATTCCATTCCTGGTGTTCAGGGAGAGTTTCTTCTTTAATCACCAACAACGGCTGCATGTCTGCAAAGAAACAAATTAAGAACAAATGTTAGAACAACACTCATTAAAATAAAGTGGTGAGTTTGACCTGATGACAGAAAGTTATTGGACTGATGGAACTGATTAAGTGGAAATGTACAGCAGGACCCAGTTTCATAAAGCAGTGTCATCTTTTAGTCGACTAAAGCCTCGGTCACACAGCATTAACGAAGGACACCAAAGCCCAAATGAAACAAGAAATCGGGACTTGCCTTAACTTCCGGAGACATCATTTAACCGTTGTCCAGCTTCATTCCTGCAGCTGGAGCTTCATCAAGATTTTCAAACTGTTGAAAAAATGTGAATGAAACGCGATGACAACCTCAGTTCATCTGTATTCCATTTTGTTGTCTGACTTGATTCCTCATCGTGTGCATGGTTTCTGTAACGTCACCGTTTCGTCTGACTGTTGTCCAACCACCTGACGTCTTGCACGAACGTTGACGATGTGTGAACGGATCATTAACTAAAGTTTCAACGAGCTGCACGTAATATCTTTGCCTCGCTGTTGATTCGTCCATGTGTGGGACGAAAAGCAACATTATCATACAGAAACAATAGTGGTAACAACATTTTATCAACTACTTTAAGTATTTACACACGTTCCAAATGTTTGTGGCTGGCCTGCATGTTCACACATGTTGATGTTCTGAAGACAAACATCTCTCACCTGTTGTCAAGACAACCAAATCCTGTGCCTGCAAGTGCTGTGGACATGAGGACAGGGTTGACTGCGCTTGGTCTCATACCTTCTGTCAATCAAGTCATTATCAATATTTCATTTTGATTTTGTTTAAAGCGCCAAGGTCGATGTTTGCTCTGTTTATCTTCTGTTAGTTTCGATTTTGTTTCGTTCTTGGTTTGCAGGCTTTTCTGTGATGGGAAAGGTACAGGATCATTTGTTCCCCTTTTCTCAACGATTTTTGACTTTTCTTCCCTTCGTTCAGCTATCGCCGTGTGACTGCAACGAAAGCTTAGTCATCCAACATTAGCTGTCTAATTTCACGTAGACGGCTAAATTTGTAGAGTAGCCATCTAATGTTAGTTGAGGATTTTCATGGGCATAAGCGGCCTCGCGAGTGGCGTTGCCACAAAACGCCTCCGATTAATGAGTTTTTTTTTTTACTTCCGGGTTGGTCGTCTGCTATAACCACGGCTGAGTGGAGAAAGCTCTCCTTTTGGAGGCATACGAACGACATCGGGGTGCTCTTCAGTGTTTCAAACGGCAACGGCCCTAGCTGCCAAAAGACGGGCTTGGGAGGAGATCAGTGTCCCTCAATAGGTAGCTGGACAGATCAATGTCAATGTGCAGGATAAGTGCTGAAGTGACATCCCTTACAATTTGACACATGTTCGACTTGGAGACGTGGATGGTGTCCCCGATAACCTGCTGAAAAGTTCCACAGGTGTAAAACCTCAGCACAATCAAAACCTGAAGAAGGGCTGACAGGACACTGTTCCTTCTCATTTGATGGTTGACTGCTAGAGCTGTCATGTCCACGATGAAGAGAATTGTAGGCAGATGGAAGCGGTATCACTGTTGAACCTCGGCGTACGCAAACATCTCCAATGGATTATTCTGGTCCCGGTACACCCGCTCCTCCAGCAAGACTCTCCTTCCTTCCTGCTCCCTTAAGTGGTACATGATAGCTGCCATTTTTGAAGTAAGACACTGAAGTTTTGTTGACTAAAATAAGATTAGCGTCTTCTGTAGCAGGCTAAAATCTTTAGTTGGCCAACATGAAACTTAAACCGACTAAACACTTTGTGCCGTGACTAACGTTAAATGACTAGTTGACTAAGTGATTTTAGTCAACAAAACAAGATTAGACCGCTTTACGAAACCGGGCCGAGGAGGATTTGTTTTACATTTCACACATACTTCAACTGGACTCTACCATCATGTCAAAACTCAACTAAGACATGAACACATCTACAGTGACATTACAACTATTTTAATTAACATTTTAGAATGTTGCTGATCTCAAACACAATGCTCATGAGACTTCATTTCTGCAGCACTTTTTGCCATCTAATGAATGTGTTCGAAGAGCTTTACAGTGATGTCTCACATGCACCTCTTCACACTCAAAGACACACTCGGGGGGGTGCCACAGTAAAGTTTTGATTGTGTGCATAAAAAACAAACAAACAAACAAACAAAGGTTTAAGGGTGTTTTCACACATGTAAGTTGCAATCAGAAATATTCAACTCCACAAAGATTTTATGGATTAATCAAAGTTATTTTTTTAAAGAGCAAGATTCTGCTTTGGATGACTTCTTCATGAGTTGAGACAGATAAAAAAAATCAACACAAAAAATACATGATGTAGTATTTGTGTGTAACAGTACATTTGGTCCAGCCTGTGGGCTCACCACCCACAGGGGGAGCCACGGGTGGCAGTGAAAGTCGAGGGCATCTGTGGACTAGACCCGAGTGGCAAGGGCTAGCTCTGGGGGTGTGTAACGTCACCTCGCTGTGGTGGAAGGAGCCGGAGATTGTGCGGAAGATGGAGCGATACCAGTTACATCTGGTGGGTCTCGCCTCCACGCACAGCCTCAGCTCCTGAACCACTCTCCTTGATAGGGATTGGGCCTTATTCTTCTCTGGAGTTGCCCAGGGTGTGAGGCGCCGGGCGTGTGTGGGGATACTCATGAGTCCCCTGCTGAGCGTTGCGATGTTGGAGTTTCCCCACAGTACATGAAATGGTTGCCTCCCTGTGCCTTCAGGTGGCCGGGGGAAAACTCTGAATGTTGCCTGCGCGTATGCACTGAATGGCAGTTTGGAGTATTCGGCCTTCTTGGTGTCCCTGAATAGAGTCCTGTATGGGGCTCCTGTGGGGTACTCCATTGTTCTGCTGGGGGTCTTCAACACACATGAGGGCAATGACAGAGACACCTGGAGAGATGTGACTGAAAGGAATGGCCTCCCCAATCTAAACCTGAACAGTCATTTGTGAATGGACTTCTGTGATAATCATGGACAAACAAATGCCTTGTTCTAAAATAAGGATGCTCATGAGTGTACATGGTACCAGAGCGCCGAGGCTGAACATCAATGATCGATTTTGTGATCATATCATCTGTTCTGAGGCCGCATGTTCTGGACATTCAGGTGAACAGAGCTGTCAACTGTTCACCATCTGGTGTTGAGTTGGATGAGAGGGTGTGGGAGGACTCTGGACAGACCTGATAAGCCCAAACGGATCGTGCAGGTGAACTCCGAACATCTGGAGGAGCCCAGTGTCTGACAGATCTTCAATTCACACCTCCGGCAGAGCTTTTCTGGCATCGCTGTGGAGGTTGGGGGCATCGAACCAGAAAGCGCAATGTTCAAAGCTTCCATTGCTGAAGCTGCAGCAGGGAGCTGTAGCCTGAAGGTATGAGGTGCCTCAAGGGGTGGCAACCCTCGAACACCGTGGTGGACACTGGTGGTCGGGGAAGCCGTCCGAGTGAAAGAGGAGGCCTTCCAGGATATGTTATCTCTGAGGGCTCAGGAGGCAGTTGCAAGGTACCAACCATGGAGAAGGACTTTCGGTCTGCACCAAAGTACTTCTGGCGGACTGTAAGGCGCCTCAGAAGAGGAAAACAGGGAACCATCCAAGCTGTCCACAGTAAGGATGGGACTCGGTTGACCTCAACTGAGGAGGTAATTCGCCACTGGAAGGAACACTTTGAGGAACTCCTGCATCAGACCGGAGCGCAATCTACAGTAGGGGCAGAGTTGAAATTTGATGGAGGAGTTATCATCAATTTCCCTGGTGGAAGTCAATAAGGTAGACAAACAACTCTGCACTGGCAAGGCCCTGAGGTTGATGAGATCTGTCCAGAAATGTTGAAGGCTCTGGGTGTGGAGGGACTGTCTATGGATGAGACATCTCTTGAACATTGTGTTGAGGTCTGGGACAGTGCCTAAGAAGTGGCAAACTGGGTTGGTGGTCCCTATATTTAATAAAGGGGACCAGAGAGTGTGTGCCAATTACAGGGGCGTCACACTACTCAGCCTCCCTGATAAAGTCTACTCCAGGATGCTAGAAACGGGGTCCAGGTGGTAGTCAAACCTCTGATTGGTTGTGGTGAACGCTAATCGTGACACAAAAAATAAATGTAGAAAGGACTTCTTTCGGCTGCACCCGTTAGGGGGTCCCCACAGCAGATCAATCATTTCCATCTCTCCCTGTCCTCTGTATTTTCCTCTGTCACTCCAACCACCTGCATGTCCTCCCTCATGTAGCAGGATGAATGGGTCGTCAGGTTTTCAGGCCGGATGGAGCTGAGGCCATGTTACAGTTGTTGTTGTCTGCAGCATTAAAAAGCTGACGTGCTGACTGACGTTCATCAAAGGCATGGTCATCAAGGGGTCAAGAAGACCTTGGAGCTTTTGCTTCAGCAGTGTTACTGGCCAGGGATGTTTGTTGAGGTGACGAAGTGGTGCCAGGCATGCGAGAGGTGCCAGGTGGTCAAGGTGAGCCAACCAGCAGCTCGTGGCTCTATGGGACACCTACTGGTGTTCCGGCCTAGTGAGATTCTTACCATTGATTTTACCATTTTAAAGCATAGCCATGATGGAATAGAAGACATTGTGGTGGTGACTGATGTCTTCAGTAAATACACGTGGACAGTCCCTCAGCGAGCCGCGACGGTAGCTCAAGTTTCGGTTACAGAATGGTTTTCGAGATATGGAGTTCCAGCTTGGATACACTCTGATCAGGGATGGAGTTTTGAGAGTGTATTGATTCAGCAGGTGTGTGGCTTTTATGGCATAGAGAAGTCCTGTACTATGTCTTACCTTCCATTGGGGAATGGGCAAAGGATTTTAATGGATCGCTTCATGATTTGTTGCGTACACTGCCTGTGTCTCAGACGCGAAGATTAGGGCTCCTGTATGCCCCAGATTCTTTATCTTATAACACTACTCCGCATCAGGCAACTGGGGAGTCCCCTTTCTTCTTCATGTTTGTTCAGGAACCGAGACTTCCAGTTGATTTTCTGTTGGGCCAAGTTCAGGAGCCTGTTGGTGGCGTTGTCATGGATGCGTCCAGGAGCACCAGATGGCTTTTGATGGAGCGTATCCGTGATGTTCCTTTGACGCAGGGCCAGTTGGTTTGGTTTTGAAACTTTGTAGTACGCCATAAGATCCAGGACCAGTGGTCCTCAGTGATGTACTGTGTTGAAGGCACCACAGGATGAGGGAATGGTTCATACCATCATCCCTAGGGATGATTCAACCAGAGCCAAACAGGTTCATCTGTCTTTGTTGAAAGCTGTGGTAGGATTTGATTCCCTTGATGAGGATGTAGTGCCTTCTCTACCCCCTGTAGAGCAATTGCAGCAAGAGGACAAGTGGTTGTTTGATGGCGGGTGGTTGGTGTTGAGCTCTGAGGACCCAGTGTCTACTTCTGTTCTGGCAGAAGTAGTGACCCAACCCACTCCTCAGGTAGACGTTGCAGAGGCTGTCAGTCAATCTGAGCCCACCCCCAGACTCAGTTGTTGTTGTGCCATCCTTGCCGGTGGATCCTGCTCCTGTGGGGGGAAGGTATCCCCCCATGCTGTTGAAGGAAGCAAGCATGATCTGAACAGTCCCTTGCAGGTTTCTCCCCGGAATTTTTTTAGTATAGCAGTGCAGTTGGCAATTATTACGCGAGGCGGTGCACGTTGACAGTCATTTTGACTGATTTCAGATGCATTGAAAGTCAATCAATCAATTTTATTTATATAGCGCCAAATCACAACAAACAGTTGCCCCAAGGCGCTTTATATTGTAAGGCAAGGCCATACAATACAAACCTCCAGCAGAACCAGGCTTAGGGAGGGGCAGTCTTCTGCTGGGACTGGTTGGGGCTGAGGGAGAGAACCAGGAAAAAGACATGCTGTGGAGGGGAGCAGAGATCAATCACTAATGATTAAATGCAGAGTGGTGCATACAGAGCAAAAAGAGAAAGAAACACTCAGTGCATCATGGGAACCCCCCAGCAGTCTAAGTCTATAGCAGCATAACTAAGGGATGGTTCAGGGTCACCTGATCCAGCCCTAACTATAAGCTTTAGCAAAAAGGAAAGTTTTAAGCCTAATCTTAAAAGTAGAGAGGGTGTCTGTCTCCCTGATCTGAATTGGGAGCTGGTTCCACAGGAGAGGAGCCTGAAAGCTGAAGGCTCTGCCTCCCATTCTACTCTTACAAACCCTAGGAACTACAAGTAAGCCTGCAGTAGGAGAGCGAAGCGCTCTATTGGGGTGATATGGTACTATGAGGTCCCTAAGATAAGATGGGACCTGATTATTCAAAACCTTATAAGTAAGAAGAAGAATTTTAAATTCTATTCTAGAATTAACAGGAAGCCAATGAAGAGATGCCAATATGGGTGAGATATGCTCTCTCCTTCTAGTCCCTGTTAGTACTCTAGCTGCAGCATTTTGAATTAACTGAAGGCTTTTCAGGGAACTTTTAGGATAACCTGATAATAATGAATTACAATAGTCCAGCCTAGAGGAAATAAATGCATGAATTAGTTTTTCAGCATCACTCTGAGACAAGACCTTTCTAATTTTAGAGATATTGCGTAAATGCAAAAAAGCAGTCCTACATATTTGTTTAATATGCGCATTGAATGACATATCCTGATCAAAAATGACTCCAAGATTTCTCACAGTATTACTAGAGGTCAGGGTAATGCCATCCAGAGTAAGGATCTGGTTAGACACCATGTTTCTAAGATTTGTGGGGCCAAGTACAATAACTTCAGTTTTATCTGAGTTTAAAAGCAGGAAATTAGAGGTCATCCATGTCTTTATGTCTGTAAGACAATCCTGCAGTTTAGCTAATTGGTGTGTGTCCTCTGGCTTCATGGATAGATAAAGCTGGGTATCATCTGCGTAACAATGAAAATTTAAGCAATGCCGTCTAATAATACTGCCTAAGGGAAGCATGTATAAAGTGAATAAAATTGGTCCTAGCACAAAACCTTGTGGAACTCCATAATTAACCTTAGTCTGTGAAGAAGATTCTCTATTTACATGAACAAATTGTAATCTATTAGATAAATATGATTCAAACCACCGCAGCGCAGTGTCTTTAATACCTATGGCATGCTCTAATCTCTGTAATAAAATTTTATGGTCAACAGTATCAAAAGCAGCACTGAGGTCTAACAGAACAAGCACAGAGATGAGTCCACTGTCTGAGGCCATAAGAAGATCATTTGTAACCTTCACTAATGCTGTTTCTGTACTATGATGAATTCTAAAACCTGACTGAAACTCTTCAAATAGACCATTCCTCTGCAGATGATCAGTTAGCTGTTTTACAACTACCCTTTCAAGAATTTTTGAGAGAAAAGGAAGGTTGGAGATTGGCCTATAATTAGCTAAGATAGCTGGGTCAAGTGATGGCTTTTTAAGTAATGGTTTAATTACTGCCACCTTAAAAGCCTGTGGTACATAGCCAACTAATAAAGATAGATTGATCATATTTAAGATCGAAGCATTAAATAATGGTAGGGCTTCCTTGAGCAGCCTGGTAGGAATGGGGTCTAATAGACATGTTGATGGTTTGGATGAAGTAACTAATGAAAATAACTCAGACAGAACAATCGGAGAGAAAGAGTCTAACCAAATACTGGCATCACTGAAAGCAGCCAAAGATAACGATACGTCTTTGGGATGGTTATGAGTAATTTTTTCTCTAATAGCTAAAATTTTATTAGCAAAGAAAGTCATGAAGTCATTACTAGTTAAAGGAATACTCGGCTCAATAGAGCTCTGACTCTGTCAGCCTGGCTACAGTGCTGAAAAGAAACCTGGGGTTGTTCTTATTTTCTTCAATTAGTGATGAGTAGTAAGATGTCCTAGCTTTACGGAGGGCTTTTTTATAGAGCAACAGTCTCTTTTTCAAGGCTAAGTGAAGATCTTCTAAATTAGTGAGATGCCATTTCCTCTCTAACTTACAAGTTATCTGCTTTAAGCTGCGAGTGAGTTATACCACGGAGTCAGGCACTTCTGATTTAAAGCTCTCTTTTTCAGAGGAGCTACAGCATCCAAAGTTGTCTTCAATGAGGATGTAAAACTACTGACAAGATACTCTATCTCACTTACAGAGTTTAGGTAGCTACTCTGCACTGTGTTGGTATATGGCATTAGAGAACATAAAGAAGGAATCATATCCTTAAACCTAGTTACAGTGCTTTCTGAAAGACTTCTAGTGTAATGAAACTTATTCCCCACTGCTGGGTAGTCCATCAGAGTAAATGTAAATGTTATTAAGAAATGATCAGACAGAAGGGAGTTTTCAGGGAATACTGTTAAGTCTTCAATTTCCATACCATAAGTCAGAACAAGATCTAAGATATGATTAAAGTGGTGGGTGGACTCATTTACATTTTGAGCAAAGCCAACTGAGTCTAATAATAGATTAAATGCAGTATTGAGGCTGTCATTCTCAGCATCTGTGTGGATGTTAAAATCGCCCACTATAATTATCTTATCTGAGCTCAGCACTAAGTCAGACAAAAGGTCTGAAAATTCACAGAGAAACTCACAGTAATGACCAGGTGGACGATAGATAATAACAAATAAAACTGGCTTTTGGGACTTACAATTTGGATGGACAAGACTAAGAGTCAAGCTTTCAAATGAATTAAAGCTCTGTCTAGGTTTTTGATTAATTAATAAGCTGGAATGGAAGATTGCTGCTAATCCTCCGCCTCGGCCCGTGCTACGAGCATTCTGGCAGTTAGTGTGACTCGGGGGTGTTGACTCATTTAAACTAACATATTCATCCTGCTGTAACCAGGTTTCTGTAAGGCAGAATAAATCAATATGTTGATCAATTATTATATCATTTACCAACAGGGACTTAGAAGAGAGAGACCTAATGTTTAATAGACCACATTTAACTGTTTTAGTCTGTGGTGCAGTTGAAGGTGCTATATTATTTTTTCTTTTTGAATTTTTATGCTTAAATAGATTTTTACTGGTTATTGGTGGTCTGGGAGCAGGCACCGTCTCTACGGGGGGGATGGGGTAATGAGGGGATGGCAGGGGGAGAGAAGCTGCAGAGAGGTGTGTAAGACTACAACTCTGCTTCCTGGTCCCAACCCTGGATAGTCACGGTTTGGAGGATTTAAGAAAATTGGCCAGATTTCTAGAAACGAGAGCTGCTCTATCCAAAGTGGGATGGATGGCATCTCTCCTAACAAGACCAGGTTTTCCCCAGAAGCTTTGCCAATTATCTATGAAGCCCACCTCATTTTTTGGACACCACTCAGACAGCCAGCAATTCAAGGAGAACATGCAGCTAAACATGTCACTCCCGGTCCGATTGGGGAGGGGCCCAGAGAAAACTACAGAGTCTGACATTGTTTTTGCAAAGTTACACACCGATTCAATGTTAATTTTAGTGATCTCCGATTGGCGTAACCGGGTGTCATTACTGGCGACGTGAATTACAATCTTACCAAATTTACGCTTAGCCTTAGCCAGCAGTTTCAAATTTCCTTCAATGTCGCCTGCTCTGGCCCCTGGAAGACAATTGACTATGGTTGCTGGTGTCGCTAATTTCACATTTCTCAAAACAGAGTCGCCAATAACCAGAGTTTGATCCTCGGCGGGTGTGTCGTCGAGTGGGGAAAAACGGTTAGAAATGTGAACGGGTTGGCGGTGTACATGGGGCTTCTGTTTAGAACTACGCTTCCTCCTCACAGTCACCCAGTTGGCCTGCTTTCCCGGCTGCTCGGGATCTGCCAGAGGGAAACTAACGGCGGCTAAGCTATCTTGGTCCGCACCGACTACAGGGGCCTAGCTAGCTGTAGAATTTTCCACGGTGCGAAGCCGAGTCTCCAATTCGCCCAGAAGCTACACTTATTACAAGTACCATTACTGCTAAAGGAGGCCGAGGAATAACTAAACATTTCACACCCAGAGCAGAAAAGTGCAGGAGAGATAGGAGAAGCCGCCATGCTAAACTGGCTAAGAGCTAGTAGCTGCGCTAAGCTAGCGGATTCCTAAAAACACACAAAGTGAATAATATGTAAATAATTTAGAGGTGATTCAGCAGAGGGAGTGCTTTAGTTAAGGCACGTGAAGATTACACTGTGAAACAAATCATTATCTAGTTAACTAGATCAATCTAACTGCGCAGATTAAACAGCTAACAGATACAGCAAAACACCGCTGTACTCTGGAACAGGAAGTGATACAATACCACAGTGAGAGCCAACCAAAGTAAGAATAATCGTTAAAAAAATGACACTTGTGTTGTAATATAAAAGTTCTTTTTTGCATTTTTCTGTCTAAGTTAAGAAAATAAATAACATTGAAAAGATTAAAAACACATTCATGTTTGATGGACATCTTTGAGCTTATGTTTAAGCTTTGAGAATTTCCTGCGATTTAAAATGTGTTGTGTACAGGTCCCTACACAATTTGGCCCCACCTCCTCTGAAGAACTATATAAAAAGGAAAAGTAACAATGAAATTAACAACAGATCTTCCACAAGGGGTGACGGCGAGATAAAATGTAGAAAATGTAGTTATTTTTAACATTTCTGAGTGGGATTTGTTGGAAAAAATTGTGAATATGCCTGATTTTGTTATCAATCAATCAAGTTTTTTATATAGCGCCAAATCACAACAAACAGTTGCCCCAAGGCGCTTTATATTGTAAGGCAAGGCCATACAATAATTATGTAAAACCCCAACATTTAATTTATCACTTAAATGTCTAAAGGAATTGTTTTCTCATGGTGTGATTAATGCAAAGTGTCTGTTTTTCAATACGCAGTATTCAGATACATGGGATATCTGAGGTTTTTGTTTTGCTTAGTCAGAGCAGGTAGAAAAATAAGCTGTTGCCACACATTTGCACGTGGTATTTGTTATCTTATTTTTCTAACGTTGACACTTAACGAAAGATTGAAACTGTCCTTGTTCCCGGGAGAGTCTGTGCTGATCGTTTCTGCTTTGTAACTATGGTGACGGCACCTTTGTTTGCTTGAATGAATAAAATGCTGAAGGAGAGTAGGGCTGCCACGATTAGTCGACTAGTCAGGACTACATCAACTATTGAATCGAGAACTAATTTAGTAGTCGACGATTCGTTTGTCTCGTCTGCCTCTAAGTCCCTGACGCACATGTGCAGTAGCAGCACTCAGCCATACAAACAGAATCATGGCCAACCGGTGGAGCTCGAGAGTTTGGGAGCATCTTAAAGTGAAAGAGAAGTGTGTGCAATGCAAACTCTGCAAGGCAGAACTTGCCCATCATGGCAGTACATTGGCGATGCACGAGCATCTGAAAAGGAAGCATGTTTTGTATCATTCCGATTCTGACGACAAAGAGGGACAGCTGACTCGGTAAGCTAAGCTAAGTTGGCTAGATACTAGCCCCCAAAACGTGAACACTTTGATAGCTGTAAACGTTAAAGGTGCAGTAAATTATTTTATCCCGTCACACTTCTTGAAATACTGAGGAAAACCGTCCTTAAACCCAGAGAAAAGTCAACAGGCTACATAATGTGTTCGCAAATATAAAAGAACGTGACCAGTAGGGATGGGTATCAAGAACCGGTTCTTTTTGGGTATCATTAAGAAATGATTTGATCCACTGACATCAATAGCCTTTTTGCTTAATGATTCCATTATCAGTCCTTGTTTTTGAAAATGATCATTTCTCTCCGTTGATTATACTCTGTAGCGGCTCTGTAATCAATTGCTTCTGCAGCGCGACTTTGCTTTGAATGCTGAACAAATGAAGCAGTGCTTCGATTCGATGCTTCATTGAATCTTTGCTTCGCTCCTCTTCAGAAGCGCAACTCTGCTTTGGAATTAATAACTTCAAAGCGAATCGCCATTTAAATCAAATGACACCTCTTTCCAACCATTGTAATACAAACAAACTGCAATCGATCAAAATGTTTTTATTTCCCTCCCAAAATGAGATGTCCTGGCTGACGTGCAGCAGCCCAAGACTGTATGGCTGCAGACCTGCAGACTCCAGCAGCCAGATGAGTTCAGCTCAGATGTACGAAGAGACATTCATGCCATTAATGTCTGAAAGGAAATGGTTTTGACAAAAACTACAATATACAATATATACAAACTATATGGATTTGAATCATGTGCGCTTGCATCAGACCAGCCTGAATCTTCGTGCGCATGCGTGAGTTTTTTCACGCCTGTCGGTTGCGTCATTCGCCTGTGGGCAGGCTTTGAGTGAGCACTGGTCCACCCCCCTCGTCGGATTTTTATTGTCAGTGAAATGGCTGAGAGGCTGCCGCTTTGCTCCATGAATTTTTTTTTCAGAAACTGTTAGAGACAGCCAGTTGGAAACCATTCAAAAGATTCAGATGGATTTCGGTGAAGATTCTGTCGGCGTGACACGGATTAAGGAGTGTTAAAACCTTTTTAAAGACATCCCACAGCGGCGGAGGGCGCACGGCGCACCGAGCGGCCATCGACAGGCTGGAACGACCAGATCTTTTCTAAACTGAATGCTGTGTTGATCCAGGACATCGTGTGACTACCACAGAAATGGCAAGAGAGCTGGACATAGCACTTTTGTGGCACATTCCACTGTTACAGGAGATTTTGTAATGAAAGACATGTGGGGGATTTCGCGCGTTGGCACAGAGCCTCTCATTGCACGCAACATAAAAAAAAAAAAAAAAAAAAAAAACATCTCCGTGTTGGAAACCATTCAGGAGATTCAGACGGCTTTTGATGGCTTTTCAGTCGAGTGAGTATCCGAGAAATTGTTTAACAGCTGGGCATGTTCCAACTTGTCCTGTGAGACTTCCAACACGGAGGTGTTGTTTGTCCAGCGGCTGTGAGCGGCTGCGTCCCAACGCGCAAATCCGTCCGTACGTCTTTCATTACAAAATCTCCTTTAACAGGGGAATGTGCCGATAAAGTGCTGATCCCGACCTCTTCTGAAACTTCTCTGCTAGTCACACGACATCCTGCATCAACGGAGCCTTAAATTTGGAAGTGATCTGCTCGTTCCAGCCTGTCGATGGCCACTCGGGGCACGGTGCGCCCTCCGCCGCCGTGTGATGTTTTTAATCCAGTTTTAATGGTCCTTAATGGTCCTCCGTGTGATACCGACAGAATCTTCACCGAAATCCATCTAAATCTTTCGAATGGTTTCCAACTGAATGTCTCTAACAGTTTCTGAAAAAAAATTCATGGAGCAAAGCGGCAGCCTCTCAGCCATTTCACTGACAATAAAAATCCGACGAGGAGGCTGGACCAGTGCTCACTCAAAGCCTGCCCACAAGCGAATGATGCAACCGACAGGCGTGAAAAAACTCACGCATGCGCACAAAGGTTCAAGCTTGTCTGATGCCAGTGCACATGATTCAAATCCATATAGTTTTTGAAAAAAATAAAAAGGTCGGATACTTTTTTCACAGACCTCATATGTCCAGAGATCAAGGATCCAGTGACCAATTTCATATTTATTTACTTTAAGGCTCAATAAAATTTTGTTGACATAGAAAATCTGTAAAGCCTACTTTTAGTACACAGAAAATTCACAGGAGGTATCGATAAGGAATTGGATTGATAAGTGGAATCGATAGATAAACTCTTATCAATACCCATCCCCAGCCACTACAAGTTCCTCAAAAGAAAAAAAACTATTTTTAAAATCTGCCTTCAGTTTGAGTCAAAAGAACCAATACTGATAGCCAGTACAACGCATTGATGCATGTCAATGGTTCTTTCCACTCGGACCAAGAGCAGATTTTGGTAATATGTTTTTTGGGGCTTGTAGCAGTTACAGACGTCTGGTTATTCATATTTTCAAACACATTATGTGTTCGCAAATAGGACTACTCTCTGAGTTTAAGGACGGGGTCCCTTAATGTGTCTGGATAAATCCTTTACTGCACCTTTAACATTAATTATGACGATTTAATTAACCCGTGTTTGCTGCTGTAAAGTTATACTGGTATCGCTAATGTTTTTGTTTTCTAACGATACATTACAGTGCTAAAAAAGGACATTCCTCCTCAATGGATGACTTTGTTGCCAAGCCAGCAACATGCACATGTCCTGACTGAATCAATCTTAAGCGTGTTGGTGACGGACGTGAGACCCCTGTCCATGGTTGGCGATCAAGGCTTCAAAGAGATGATCAAGAAATTCAATCCAGATTACCATAACTATCTACCTAGCCGTTCCCACTTGACTAAGATGGAAAAGAAATACGATGCAACCTTTGAGAAGGTCAGTCTCTCTCCCACTCCCTCTTACTTCAAAGCAACAGTAACAGTATCGCATACAAAATTGATTATAATAATAATAATAATAATAATATAATAAACAACAGCAACATTCTAGGACAAATAATTATAAGATCATAGCTCTCACCTCCTCCAGACACAATCCCAAAAAGCTTTTTGTATTAGAGTTTAAAACATGATGAAATAATATGAGCTTACTGATTGAGCAATTAAAAAAAATTATCTATTGCTATTTATCAAAGCAATAGCAAAAAGGATGTCCTTTGTGCTGAACACACACTTCAGCTTATAGTCAACACTGCTCTCAAAGAAACCACCATCAGTCGAGCGCTAGGCGCTGCTAGGCAGCTGGTAGAGCACTTCAAGAGAAGCAAGCTGGCTAGTACAAAGCTCAAGAGAAAACAGGAGCAAATGAATGTGAAGAAAAACAAACTGATCCAAGACATCAGTACTAGATGGAATAGTACCTTCCACATGATAGACAGACTCCTGGAACAGCATTGGCCTCTCACTGCCACTCTTTCAGCTCCCGAGGTAACTCAAAGGGGAGAGCAGTGGGCACTGCTTGAAGAACTTAAGCAAGGACTGGCCCCCTTTGAGACTGTTACTGTTTACCTTAGTGGACAGGAGTACACAACCATTTCAGTTCTTCCACAGGTGGTCAAAGGGCTAACACGGGCCGTACATCAAAGCCAATTAGAGACGAGCTCAGGAAAATCTTTCATTGCTAGTGCAGAATAAGGTATAAAACAAAGATGGGGGAGTCTTTGCTCTTTTTCAGTAGAGAAAGAAAACCCAGCCAGCCATTCTCGCTGCTGCCTTGGACCCCAGGTACAGATGACTGAAGTTTTTGTCTCCTGAAGATGGCATTAGAGTGCAGGGCAGATGAGTATGCAGGACTGCAAAGGGACAGTGGTTCAGATACAAGTGCAAAGACTGATCTGGACACCCTCCTTCAGTCTGACTCAGACAGTCACAGTGAAAAAGACGAAGAAACATCTCAGGATGACCAAAGGGTCCAAGTTGTGAGAAGTGAAGTTCAGCTGTACTTTGGTGAGACCACTGTCTCTAAAAAAGATGATCCTCTCAAATGGTAGCGCAAAAATGAGGGGCGTTTCCCCACACTATCAAAGGTAGCTAAATCTTTTTTGTGCATCCCTGCAACCTCCACCCCTTCAGAGCAGATCTTCTCCACAGCAGGGAACATCTGTTCTCACATATGTGGAAATGCTAACTTTCCTGGCTATGAACAAGAGTCTTGTGTAGAATGGGGCTATGAGCACTAAGCACAAAAAATGCACTTTTGTTATAATGCATTTATTTTTGTATTCTTTAGGCTGATGCCTTTTCATTATTTAAGTTCATATGCACTTTATGTTACACTGTGCAAATTTGTTGCTAGCTGCAAAGTTCATTAAAAATCAAATGAACAATCATCTTAATTGTGTTTGATTTTAGTTTGCACATACATTAAACACCTCAAGTTGGAAGCAAATGATGGTAATATAAGAGCAGCTGTATGGTCAGTTGCTCACAGTGATGTTGCGAGGTTTTCAATATAGTGAGTCCCAGGACACACAGGTGGTGATTTGAGTGGGTCACTGAAAAATTCTATGGGTCCCCGGGGGAAAAAAAAAAATAAATAAATGCGTCAGAGACGGAGGACACGTACCTAACAACATCACTGTCAGCTCATGTGGTAAGGTGCAATTTACGTATGATCCGACTAGTCAACTAATCGCAAAAATAATCTTGAATAGTTGACTATCAAAATAGTCGTTTGTGGCAGCTCTAAAGGAGAGTATCACTCTCCTCGCGCCCCAACACTCTGCTCGTGAGCAAAAGAGAAACAGTGACTTCTGGTGTGTTTCTTTGATATCAGGTTGTCTGTGATTTCTATTACAGGGTGAACCTGACAGATTGCATACTTTTTAAAAAACAATATAACCCCTAATTGTCTTGTCTAAACCTGACTGATTTGATTGTCAAATCAGAATCAAATTTATTGCAAAGTAAGTTCTCACATACAAGTAATTTGATCTGGTGTCATTGGTGCATAAATAACAATAATACAAAGAAAATGAAAATTTGCTCTTTTAAAGATGAAATCCTGGATGAAAAACTTTATGAATCAGTTGTGTGTGGGAATGAGAGACATGTCACTCTCACACCATCTTTGCGGCTTATTGAGCAAACTTTGGAAACATGAAGGCTTTCATCTGTAAAATAAAGCCGTAATGTGTCACTAACTACGCAGGCAGAAGAAGCTCTTTTTATTGGAAGACTTTGATGGAGTTTTTTTGTTATTTCACTTTGAGCTGCAGCGCTGTGGCTGTGCTCTGGTGGCTGCAGGTAGGAGAGTGGCGAGCAGGCAGCAGTCCGTTCAGCACAAACAGACTGGCTGGATTAAAAAAAAATATATACCTGAGCACGGCGCAGTATAACGACGCTGTCATTACAGTATAATGGCGCAACGCCGTTGTTCCATTGTCTGAGAACCCTGCCTTTATAATTTATAGTTTTAGTTTCTTTTTTTAAATTATATTTTAGGAAATTAGTGATTTTTAAATTGGTTGTTATTAATAAATTCTTTTGTATTTTGGAACCACTTCTGTCTCTCATTTGTGAACAAACCTGTGTGTCTTGAGTTGGAGTGAATTTGATTGGAGAATTCCCTCGGTGAAACTCCCAGGGTGTTGTCAGAAGTACGACTTATTACTATCCTCATGAGTTTTGGTTGTTTCAATCATTGAATATTGTCTGCTCTGGCACATTTTGGTGTCAGAAGTGGGATGCAAACTGAGACCTAGAGGGGTGTTTTTTTTGTGTTAAAAGTAGAATTGTAGTTAGTGTTTAATTTGTGGAGGTTTTTTTTCTCTTTTTCAGGACAAAGCAGTAGTTGGCTTCTGTTGAAGTGATTTCCTCTCTGATTTTGGCCTCACCTTTAGGGTGGAAAAGTTTCGGGTGTGTGGTGAAGTGGACTGGGGAAACTGTGCCAATAATCAACAGTGTTGGTAATGATAGGTCAAACTTCTGACAACACCCTGGGAGTTTAGCCCAGGGAACTCTACACTCAAATCCAAGCGCACAGGTCCTTTGAAGAAAGAGGCAGCAGAAGTGGTTATCAGTACAAGTGTAATTTATTAGTGCTAGTTAATGTTTTTTATAAAAGAAATGGAAACTATAAAATTAGACATCTAACATCATTAAAACAACACAATCTCATGAACTGGACACCAGAGGGCACCCTTGTGTCATCCAATCTCAGCCACATCATCAAGTTGACAAAACATCCACAGCGACCATAAACCTCAGACCAAAGTAGCAGTAACGTCCAGCAGAGCATCAATCCGCTGCCTCACTCCTCTCCACCACGGACCTGAGGTCTAACCTGCTGCCAGCATGTGGCATCTTGGTGAAGGATTCTCCTAGTATGTCTCTGCAGATTCCCAGGGTCCTGGGGATGAAAGTCATCCACAGGTGTTATGGGAAACTGTTTGGGCAGCATGGGGTTGCCATGTTTGACTTACTGGTGGTGTCCGAGGCCCCTGAGCGTGTCACGCAGGCGTTTCAAAAGGTGCCACGAAGCTAGTGCTATTGCTGGCTGAGGAGCAGGTAAAGTTAAGGTTCATGGGAGAGAAGCTTGTCGGATTCCAGGTGAGGTGATGAAGTTTGTTACAGCCACATGTTCAGAGTGGTATTCTGGTGGAGCGGCCCTGTTTGAGCTTGTAGAGTCTGGTCTGCCTGTTTCTCAAGTAGTGGTACAGGTGGAGCGGGGTACAGCCTACATTCTGGTGATGAATGTGGGGTTCTCAGATGTGTGGCTTCCTGAGTGAGTGAGTGAGTGAAGAGAGAGATAGTGGACATAAAGGACAGCAACAAGTACCGAGTAATCCCACAAGCCAATCAGAACCATGATGAAGATGCAAAGTTAGTCACAAATACTTCCAGAAGGTCAGACAGGTGCTGAGAAGCCAGCTCAATGGTAGGAATAAGATCTAAGCCATTAATACATATGTTCTACCAATCATCAGATACACAGATGGAAAAATAATATGGCCACAGGAGGAGATAGATACCACTGATGTCAAGACATGAAAACTCCTCATAATGCACAGAGGTTTCTACTCAAATTCTAGCACTCTGAGGCTCTATGAGCAGCCGAAGGAGGGAGGACAAGGATTAGTGAGTGTCAGAGACACGATCCAAGATGAGACAAGGAGCATCTATGAATACACCAGAAAGGCGTCACCCCAAAATCAGCTGCTACAAGAGTGTCTGACAGTTACAAGCTGAATGAAGTTCTCGGGTCTGTTTGTACAACCCCTGGCAAAAATTATGGAATCACCGGCCTCAGAGGATTTTTATTCAGTTGTTTAATTTTGTAAAAAAAAAGCAGATCACAGACATGACACAAAACTAAAGTCATTTCAAATGGCAACTTTCTGGCTTTAAGAAACACTATAAGAAATCAAGAAAAAAAGATTGTGTCAGTCAGTAACGGTTACTTTTTTAGACCAAGCAGAGGAAAAAAATATGGAATCACTCAATTCTGAGGAAAAAATTATGGAATCACCCTGTAAATTTTAATCCCCCAAATTAACACCTGCATCAAATCAGATCTGCTCATTGACATTGACCCTATGTGTCTTTTTGCAAGGAATGTTTTAGTTTCAATTGTCCAAAATATCAACATAAACTTGTGCATTTATTGATGATGTAATGACAGCCATCTCCCCAGTGCCTTTACCTGACATGCAGCCCCATATCATCAATGACTGTGGAAATTTACATGTTCTCTTCAGGCAGTCATCTTTATAAATCTCATTGGAAAGGCACCAAACAAAAGGTCCAGCATCATCACCTTACCCAATGCAGATTCGAGATTCATCACTGAATATGACTTTCATCCAGTCATCCACAGTCCACGATTGCTTTTCCTTAGCCCATTGTAACCTTGTTTTTCTTCTGTTTAGGTGTTAATGATGGCTTTCGTTTAGCTTTTCTGTATGTAAATCCCATTTCCTTTAGGCGGTTTCTTACAGTTTGGTCACAGACGTTGACTCCAGTTTCCTCCCATTCGTTCCTCATTTGTTTTGTTGTACATTTTTCTAAGAGGAACGAATGGGAGGAAACTGGAGTCAACGTCTGTGACCGGACTGTAAGAAACCGCCTAAAGGAAATGGGATTTACATACAGAAAAGCTAAACGAAAGCCATCATTAACACCTAAACAGAAAAAAACAAGGTTACAATGGGCTAAGGAAAAGCAATTGTGGATGACTGGATTAAAGTCATATTCAGTGATGAATCTCGAATCTGCATAGGGCAAGGTGATGATGCTGCAACTTTTGTTTGGTGCCGTTCCAATGAGATTTATAAAGCTGACAGCCTGAAGAGAACATGTAAATTTCCAGTCATTGATGATATGGGGCTGCATGTCAGGTAAAGGCACTGGGGAGATGGCTGTCATCACATCATCAATAAATGCACAAGTTTACGTTGATATTTTGGACACTTTTCTTATCCCATCAATTGAAAGGATGTTTGGGGATGATGAAATCATTTTTCAAGATGATAATGCATCTTGCCATAGAACAAAAACTGTGAAAACATTCCTTGCAAAAAGACACATAGGGTCAATGTCATGGCCTGCAAATAGTCTAGATCTTAATCCAATTGAAAATCTTTGGTGGAAGTTGAAGAAGACAAGGCTCCAACCTGCAAAGCTGATCTGGCAACAGCAATCAGAGAAAGTTGGAGCCAGATTGATGAAGAGTACTGTTTGTCACTCATTAAGTCCATGCCTCAGAGACTGCAAGCTGTGATAAAAGCCAGAGGTGGTGCAACAAAATACTAGTGATGTGTTGGAGCGTTTTTGTTTTTCATGATTCCATAATTTTTTCCTCAGAATTGAGTGAGTCCATATTTTTTTCCCTCTGCTTGGTCCAAAAAGTAACCGTTACTGACTGCCACAATTTTTTTTCCTGATTTCTTATAGTGTTTCTTAAAGCCAGAAAGTTGCCATTTGAAATGACTTTAGTTTTGTGTCATGTCTGTGATCTGCTTTTTTTCTACAAAATTAAACAACTGAATGAACATCCTCTGTGGCCGGTGATTCCATAATTTTTGCCAGGGGTTGAATATGGACCTGAGTTGCTGGCTGGTTGTGGTCCTCCATCGTCCTCTCCATCAGCTTCTGCTGTCAGCGTTTGATTCAGTTTTATTTGGTCAGAGGAACAATGTACATTAATGAACGTTATGTTTTAAAAAGAAATAAAAATAAGAATGCAAATATACATAATTGCAGTCATAAGCTGATTTTCATTGTCAGCCCCCCTGCCAGATGGTACAGGCAAACTCCTAAAATAATAAAACAAAAAACACATAATAAAATCATTAAAAAAACCCACATAAAATTATATTAAACAACAGTACACTCAGCAACGCTGCTATAACACAGATTGCATCACATTCCCAGCCCTTTACACAATGTCCAAGGTTCTACTGATTATGATGGCAGGTTTGGGTGGACATCAACCATCCCTTCAGGTGTTTTTAAAGTACTAAAAGTAGGACATTACCTAACAGTGGATGGTATGGTGTTCCAAAAATGACCACCCTTGACAGATAAGGCCATCTGGCCAAAGGTGGAGCGTCTACGTGGTATGACACAGACACCTTGGTCAGATGCTTGAGTGGTTCTGGCTGCGGGGCCACAAGAGGAGCAGCGTCTGATAAAGTCTGTGCACAGATGAGCTGCTGGCTACAGGCTCAGCCTCTGCACTCTCATCACTTTGATGATCCTCTGATAACTCTCAAGCCTGTCGTTTGAAACTCTAGAACCTGGTCTCCAAAACTGCTGAGACAGCTGTGAGGGGGTGTGCAAGAGACAATTTATGTACATAAAAATATATCTGGGAAAAAAAAAAAATCTAAAGGTGTTTCCACACATTGAGGTCTGGAACAATGTTTGTACAGTTGCAATGAGAAACCCAGTAAATCATTGGGTTTGTTCCTCCTCATTTTCAGTCTTCACAGTGACAGCAGTGAAAGTGAACTTACTGATGGCCTCCTCCAGCTGCTGCTCCTGCTGACTGATGCAGAGATTCTCTTGTTCCTCTTTAATGTCCTCCTGGTCAACACTCAGATTCCCCTCCTGCTGTTCAGGGAGAATTTCTTCTTTAATCAGCAACAACTGCTGCATGTCTGCAAAGAAACAAATTTATATAATTTAGAACAGTGAGCGACGAAGTGGGTTAGTGGTTAGCACTGACGCCTCACAGCAAGAAGGTTAGTTAGAGGATCACTTTGTCGTGTCATTTTTTTTTTTACCAAAGACCGATAACGTGCTCATAACAAACCTGCTATGATGATATGCAAATTCCAGAAGATAATCATGTTGTGTATTACTGATAACAGTTAACAGATGTTTAGAAGGACATATGTTGGGTGCAAAATGTAAGTTTTCTTTCAAAGAAACAGTGAGGCCAGAATTTGGAATTAAGTGTAATTTGAGTAAAGCACTTAATTTGAAAGAAAAGGAAAATTGAGTTCAAATCAAACATATCATTGACTACGTTTACATGCAGCCAATAACCTTTTCATAACCCTTTCATAACCGGAATATTAGCATAACCTGGTTGCGCATGGCCATGTAAACACCCACAAAAACCCGAATATGCTCATATTCCAGTTGGGAGGTGAGCCCAACATATGCCCCCGAGATCGTAGCTTGCTGTGCCTTCTTACGCGATGTCTGCATCCACACAAATGATGTGGTGACAGAGGAAGAGGAACCTCAGGCTGGCCCACTCGCCCCCGTGAGATGGCAAGCAAGGCCGGGGGACCATCTCAGGGACACTATTGCCGCTGGTGCCTCTGGTTCAGCACAACTACCAGCACACTTGCATGAGCACGATTATATGTGATTTATTCTTTCTAGCAATGCATCTACCATATAAATTTAGTTTTTGACATTGGAAGTTTGATTTTCCATGATTGGTTCTGAATGGTTTTGCATTTTGGTTTTATATAAACATTACAATAAACTAAATTCTTGTGTCCCATTGATGTGATGTCTTACTGAAATTTGTGCTATTCAGTGCAAGTATCTGTACAGGTGACAATCTGCAGTATAGTAGATAAAGTTGCTGCAGCATCGTTATTGAAGGTTTTATCTACACTTCAGTGCTTCAGGTTTTGCTTTCTAATATATTACAGTACATTAATTACCTGGTCTGCACAAGAACATTACTGGGGTACATTGACATACAGTGAAATTGCATCTGACCAATGTAATTCTCATTTCAAATTCCAATTAACACTGGACACCAAGGAATTAGAAATATTTCTCCCTGGTTCGATTTATGCTTATAACACATCACATTCTCACGCAACTGTCACAATCAATCAATTCAATCAATTTTTTTATATAGCGCCAAATCACAACAAACAGTTGCCCCAAGGCGCTTTGTGCACAATGTGCACAGAATACAGAACATAAAGTTTAGTGGACAAACCTGCTGTGGATCAGCGAACTTCAGGCTTGAAAACAGCATCCAGCACGTTGACTAGTTTCTTCTCTTCTTTAAATCCACTCGTTTCTTCTTGCTGCTCTGCGATCTGTTTGTTTCTACCAACTCAAATATCTCGGCTTCATTAGCAGCAGTTAGCCGCTGTTTCAACAACCTTCTCAGCTCTTCCATCTTTTCGCGCTAACTTCGCCTTTTCTTCTTCTTCTTCCGGTTTACTGTCGACCTTTGTGCTTCTGGAGCTCTTCAAAAAACATATTCGAGGATCACAGAGTGAAGTTTGATCTGTTCACAGAAGAGTTTCCAGCGTCTCCAGCTAACTAGCTTTAGCCTCGAGCGGCAAAAGGAAAGTTCTTCTTCGGTGGATTCTTCTTCTTCTTCTTCTATCGACTTTTTGGCGATTTGCAAACCGACATGGTGCATTACCGCCACCAACTGTTGGGGTGTGGAGCATTAATGAAGTCTGACGTATGTTATATTAATGAGGAAATGTGGAGATAAAGGAGGGAGAGAAAAAAGGTGGAGGAAATTACACGGTTCTGTATTCTGTTGAATAACCCTGTTCCCTTTAAATATGCCAATACTTGCCTCCAAGCTGGTGGTTTCGGCGTAGAAAAAGAATGTAACCCCTGAAGTGTTAAACTGGTCTGTCCTGGTGTTCTGACATTATCTAATAGAATTCTTCTTTGTCTGTTATGTTCTTGTCACTCCAGTAACACGTGCTCAACAGTCTCCCTTCTGCTGCATCTCAGTTTCATGTTTTCCAGTGATGTTGAGAGTTTGATTTAAACCTGTGTGATCTATACATAGTCATGTGACTTCATCTCCTCTGTTTCCTTGATACAACCCGTCCCTGAATTTTATGTAAAAACCGACCCTTAGATTCTCTGTCCCATTGCTTTTATCATGCTGTGCTTGAGACCAGACGACCCTCGGTTCAAATCCCAGCCTGACTGGAAAATCACTAAGAGCCCTTGGTCAAGGTCCTTAATCCCCTCGTTGCTCTCGGTGTGTAGTGAGCGCCTTGTATGGCAGCACCCTCACATCGGGGTGAATGTGAGGCATTATTGTAAAGTGCATTGGGCGTCTGATGCAGATGGAAAAGTGCTATATAAATACAGTCCGTTTTCCATTTTACCAGGCTTTGTTCTTTTCTGTCTTGATGATTGTTTTAACTTCAGTTTTACTAAGTGGAATGTTGATCTGTGTTTCTGATTTCAGAGCTGCTTTTACCAGCTGATCTGCTGCTTCATTGTCCTCAATTTCAGAATGAGATGGAACCCACATGAAACACACTGAAATATTCTGTTGGAGTTTAAATTAGCTTTGAAGAATCTCATTGATCAGGTTTGGCCTCCAAACAGATTTTCTATTTGAAAAGCAGATTAAAGCTGCCATTGAACCTGAATAGATGACATGGTGACTGAACGTCATCTCCTCGACCCACCACAGTGCAAGAAAAATTATTAGGAGTTCCACACAAAAGACAGCGAACTGATCTGACGGTCTTTTTATTATCGACTTATCTTTTCTATAAGTGGATCTTTAGCTCCATCTGTAAATATGTGGATCATATCTGTATATTTCATAATAAGGTCCTGCTGAACGAGACCGTCCATCCCACTGTACTTATTACTTTCCTTTGAAACCTTTGACAGAGGCGGAGTTTAACAAAAACTGTGTCTCACCATTGGTGGAGAACATTTGTCCTGAGAAGAAGCAACAAATTTCTGATGTTTGTTTGGTTCAAAACACTGTGACACAGACGACTGAAGACACATCATGTGATATTAAAAAGACAACTGGGGGAAGGAGGTGAATTTAAAGACCAGATTCTTCTGACACCGATCAGTTTCTGATTTATTTTTTTGAAGCTCTGATGATGACATGAATGTAGCGAAGAGCTGCTTTACATCAAAAGCCTTCAAGGCCAAACAAGAGGAACAGATTAATAGATAAATAAAATGCTTAAGTTATTTTTAGATCCACATACAGTGCCCTCTAGAAGTATTGGAACACTTGGTATTTCACATATTTTAATTTTATTATGCCATTTCAAATACAAAGCAAATGCAAAAAAATTCTAAAATTATCTTCCTTATTTATTCAGTGTACAACAGCGTGAGCCAGAGTTTTTAAAACGGCCGGCATATGTCGGCTAAATCATCAAGGTGTGACAGGACCAAACTCAAACTGAAAGCAAATCTCTACAACTTGATATAAATTAATTGCAAATATAAAAGCCAAGATGATGGGTTGCATAAATAATGGAACACTTTGGCATAATAACTGTAAATAATCAGTTTTATTGCCAGTTTTCTTTAGACAAGTCAGGGGATGGATACATAAACATTTACAAGTCACTGAATATGTTGTTGACTATATTTACATCAATTATTAAGAAATACAAACAGTATGACACTCTGTGGTAAATGTGTGTGGAGCAGACAGTTCTCAAAAACTGAGTGACTGCATATACATGTCAACCTATATGGATTGTCCGTTAATTGTACAGATTTTTTTGAGTTTCAGAGTCATACGGACGTACAAATAAAGTCTTACGGATATTCAGGGTTTGGTCTGCAGCGGTTCTGTAATCAATCATTTCTGCAGCCGACTCCACTTTGATGCATGAGTCAATGAAGCAATGCTTCGATCCACTAGCTCGTTGATTCTTTGATTCGCTGCTCTTCAGAAATAGCAAGTCCGCTTCTTAACTCCTCTCAAAGCCATTAAAATACAGTGAGTCACTTTTGTGCAGATTAAAGTCACTAACTGGGACTCTTGTCTTGTTGCAATTAAGAAATGAGAATCATCCTTCGTTCCGTTGGCACAACTCCAAACGCTGCGCGGCTCTCTGCTGAGACAGAGTTCAGTCAAAATTAATAACTTCAAAACCATTTGCCGCTTTAAATAAAATGACACCTCTTTAAAACACTGTATTACAGACAAGAAACTACAATCGATTAAGATGCTTTTTCCTCTCAAAATGAGATGTGCTGTATTCTTTATAAATTACATCGTGACGTGCAGCACAGCAGCTGTAAGAGCTCGGCTCAGATATATGGAAAGACATTCATGCCAATAATGTCTGAAAGGAAATGCTTTTGACAAAAACTACAGATTTTGTTTATTCCTATTTATGTCCAGAGATCAAGGATCCACCACGGAGAGTTTATTATGTCCAAAGTTTAACGATCCAGTGACCACTTTCATATTTATTTACGTTAAGACTCAATAAAATGTTGTTCAATTTCAATTCAATTTCAGTTTAATCAGCTTATAAAGCGCCAAATCACAACAAAAGCCGTCTCAAGGCGCCTCACATAGAACAGTTCAATACAAAAATTAAAATAACTAAATAAAAACTTAAAAATTCAAATACATAATAATTAAAACAGAAGTAAAAGAATAAAACAGATAAGAAATAAAAACTATTCATAAGAAAGAGAATAAAAATAGGCTTTAAGTCTTGACTTAAAAATGTCCACAGACTCCGACTGCCTCACGGTCGCAGGACGACCATTCCACAGAGCGGTCCACAACAAGAAAAAGCTCTTTGACCCGCTGACATAGAAAACCTGTAAAGCCTACTTTTAGTTCACAAAAAATTCACAAGAGGTATCGATAATCGGAATCGATATCAATATAATCTTATTGATATCCATCCCTAATAAACACACGGTGTTATGTGTCGGACGCAGCCCGGAGAACCGACCAGTGTTTGAAGGACCCAGTATAAAATAAGCAGAGCACGGTACAAAGGATAACAGAGTTTAATAAACATAACAGTGCTGTGATAAATATAACAAAAGAGTGCGCGGTCTGGAGTGGTGGATTACGGTGCGCTCCCAGCAGCACTAACGGTCCGGAGCCAGAACCAGTTCGGACCCAAGGACCCCCGCCGACACCCCCCAGGTGGCCGCGACAAACCGAGTCTGTGAATGAAGAAATCATCATGTGAGTCCACACTCCACACACAGAGAGACCGCTCAAAGGTGTACAAACAGCAAACACTTCCTGGCTTAATTACTAATCAGTTTCCCACCCTGCAGGCATGGAACACCCTGTTCACAAACTCACTGCAGTGGAAGCTGATTAAAACGACTAACATAACAGCTCAATATAATAAGGTGTGAGGGACACCACATTTACTGACTGTACAAATGTTAGTCACAAAACCTGACGTACCTCAGGAAGTGTGCTGACGAGTGTGAGACCTCACCCTCTCCTCTTTCACAGACCATGCATCAAACCTGGACGTTCTCTGCATCCACTGATGATGAGATGGCTCTCGAGACGACGATCTCACCCGTCTGGTCACAAGGTCGTTTCTCTGGCAATACACACTGTGTACTCCAGACTTAATGCCACCATGTTCCAATCCGTGTAGATGCACCACAGCTGTGAGTCCTGACGAGCCGCACCTGATCACCTGAGGCTGATCAGGGTGAGGTCCTGGTAACTCAGCCACACAGCCACTCAGTCCCAACTGCGCACCACCTGGAAGGAAAACCAAAAGACAGAACAGAAGACCAACAAAAAGCCAGCCAGGCACGCCAGCCACACACACACGGGGCAAAGGGAGGATCATTGACATGCCCGTGTTGTGGTTGGGGGTGTGTGGCTGGACATTTTGGTGTTCTTTTCTTTCTTTGCTCTCCAGGTGGTATGAAAACTGATTTGTCTGTGGAGAAGGTGCTGGCAGAAGAGTCCTTCACCCTCATCAACGTTATGTGCAGCACCTGTGGATGGTGCTCACGTGCAACTAAAGACTTTCAGCTGAAGCAGATAATGAGATGGCGTTCTGCATTTAAGCCATGTGTGATTCAAGCAGAATTGCCGGGAACTCGACCTTTGATGTTCGTTTGTGAGACGCTGAGGACCGCGCCTGGGTTTGAACATCGTGCCGTGAAGGACGAATGGTGAGGGGACCACACCTGCCAGCAAACATCAGAGGTGATTAAGTGTTTGACTAATTGTTGATAGTAACTGGTATTTTGTTACGCAGTATATTTGAATTGTGATGAGAATTGTGCAGCTCGCTTCTATGCTGTGGCGTGCGATGAGATCCTCCACCTGTTGTGAGAAGCTGCTCATTTACATAAAGCTTAACTACAGACCTGAATGTGTTGCTGATAGTGTGTGCCTTTTGAAGGATATTAGTTGTAGCTCGCGACTTACCTCACCTCTTCTATCCTTCGCAGAGAGTCAGTTTGTCGTGTCCACTGGGGGGTGTTGGCGGTAAAAGTGAGTCCAGAAGCACGGGCTTCGATCCTTTTAGGCGCTGGATGAGCGTGCCAGCCTTCACTCCACCAGCTGACGCATCTTTGTTCATACACTTGTTATGCACCAGAGGGTGAAAAAATAAATTGTTTTGTTATTGGAACCGCTTTCTGGTTATTTTAGCGCTGGGTTCCGTCAGACGCAGGTCCGCTCCTCAACCCACGTCGACACATAACAGTAGTTCCCGGCCATTCCATAATGGACCAGCGGCAGAGGCGGTTCCTTTCGCCCGAAAGAGTTCAAGAACACTTGGAGAAAATCTGGGAGCAATTACAGCATCTCGCAACCAAATTAAACAAACAGACGCCCGGTGTACGGAGCTTGCAGCGCAAGCCGTTCCGCTTCCTGCTGCTCCAGCTGCGGCACCATCGATACCGGTGCAGATAACTCCGTCACCCAGAGATTCGGCGTCCGAACCGATTATTTGTCATCCGGAGCCTTATGCGGGAGACGTTGAAGCCTGTGCTTTGTTTTTGATGCAATGTTCTCTGGTTTTTGCTCAGCGACCGGCTTCCTTCTCTTTTGATGGGAGCCGTGTTTCATATGTGACAAATTTGCTCCGAGGTGACGCCTTAGCTTGGGTCACAGCGTTGTGGAGTAATAACTCGCCATTGTTAGGATCCTTTAAGGATTTCTCCCTGGAGTTCCGACTGGTTTTTGACCATCCGTTGAAAACGAATACCGTTGCCCAACGGTTGCTGAATCTCAGGCAGGGGAGGCGGAGTGCGGCGGAGTATTCCGTGGACTTCCGGATTTTTTCTGCTCAGTCAGGTTGGAACGCCGCAGCTTTACGAGGAGTGTTTGTAGATGGGTTAAATGAGTCATTAAAAGACGAGCTGGCAGTCTGTGACGAGCCAAACGATTTAGATGAGCTAATATCGTTGGTGATTCGTCTAGATGATCGGATGAAGGAGCGTGGACGCGAGAGAGGGCGGCCATCAGAGTGGGTTTTTTCGTCTCGGGGCTTTCCCCGACACAGATCTGGGCCGCCTCTTCTTCGCCCCACTGAGGCTCCTCCGACGGGACCTCTGGCTCCTCTTGCAGACGAGCCCATGCAGCTCGGACGAGCTGAGACCGCTGTATTGCCCCGACATATAAGCGTCAAGAAAAATAATGGTAACGTATCTCCAGGTGTTCTGGGACAGGCGAAATAATACACACACACACACACAAAAAAAAAAACTTGTATGGGTTAATGTTTTTTTTTTTTTTTAATAGGGGTTATAATTTGTTTGGGGAGTCAGAGGCGTGTCTGGTGGAGTGAACGATAGGCGGTTAGAAGCCCGTCTGGACTCACTTGATCGTTATTTTTTATGTGTATTTAGGTATTTTCTGTTTGGGTTGGGGTCGTTTTGTTTTGTTGTTTTTTTATTTCCCTACATCCCTAACCCCAACCTCACTTGCCCCAAGACCGTTCGTCTTGTGGGTTGTGGGGTGGTGCAGGTTGGTCACGCTGAGCGTTCTCAGAAGACCTCTGCACCTGGGGGGGGGTTGTTAGGGGCGTTTTTCTTGGTTTGGTTAGGGCCCAGTTCCACTCCAGCCTCGGTGGGCCTTTGTACCGTTCGTCATTGGTGTTGCCGGGGTGTGGTGCAGCGGGAACATACCTCAGTCGGAGGGGTGGGCCGATCGGCGTCCACCACCGGGTTCGGGGATTGCCGCCGCGACAGGCACCAGAGATCTTGTGACCACAGCTACGAGCGGCCGCATCGACAATGGAGGTGGAGAACATGGTCCACTCGGACTCCATGTCTCCAACTTCCCCCGGGATCTGGGAGAAGCTCTCCCGGAGGTGGGAGTTGAAGACCTCGCTGCCAGAGGGTTCCACCAGTCGTTCCCAGCAGACCCTCACGATACGTTTGGGCCTGCCAGGTCTGACCAGCTTCCTCCCCTCCCAGCAGATCCAACTCACCACCAGGTGGTGATCGGTCGACAGCTCTGCCCCTCTCTACACTCGAGTGTCCGAGACACGTGGCCGAAGGTCAGATGATACGACTACAAAGTCAATCCTCGACCTCCGGCTCAGGGTGTCCTGGTGCCACGTGCACTTATGGACACCCTTGTGCTCGAACATGGTGTTCGTGATTCCGTTCATTTAGTTTAGTTTAGTTTAGTTCGTTTAGTTTGTTTTGATTTAGTTCGTGATCATTTCTTCATTTAAATTCAATTCAGAAAACCACAGCATTAGTACTACATCTAGTGCCTTGTCCTTGGTTGTCCCCTCGGTTGGGTCCTTTGGGGCAACATCCTTTTCTTCTACTGGTGCTCAGGAGATCCTTGATCTACAAACAAAATCCTGCAGAAAAAAAAATTGATTTTCAAAATAGGGTCTGATAGAGTTTTCTATATATTGTCAATATTATTGTCAAATATTAATGTCTTTGTCTTTACTTTGATGCCCTTACTTTGATGCTGCCTTTCATTTTGTTTTGATTCTGTTCTCTGTTTTATATATATATATATATATATATATATATATATATATATATATACAACCTTGAGCAGAGAATAACACAGCCTATACACTAGTTCAAGGCTGGCACTGTAATGTTTCAATTTGAAGAACAGTTACTATCTGTCTGAGCAAGACTGCAGGGCGCCTTCCAGGTGCGAAGTGATACAAAATGAATTGACTGAAGAAACACAGCTGTGCCTTGTATATTGTTCTGTAATATGTCTGTGTGTTAATAAATTCAGGAGCAAAGTGGGCGGGCCCTTCAGAGCTGACTGACGGACAGTGACGAGGGGTCATGCTGCTCTCCCTGATCAGGAAATGAAATTCAGTCTGTGGTGTGATCATTCTCTGTGTTTAGTTAACTGATTTCAACTCTCACATCTTGGTCCTTCAAGCTGGATGCCAATAGACCGGTTGGTTGGCCCGTGACGGAGAACCCCGTTGGAAGACCATGGCCACGGCTGGGACTAGTTTCTGCAGACCCTTTTCCGGTGGGACGGGTCTCCTCCCTAACGGGTCGACGCTTACTGGGTTGAAGGCATACGGACTTCAGCGGTGGTGACAGAGTGTGATAATCCTCCCAATCAACCAGGTATTGAAAACCACGCCCACAGCGCCGAGAAGCCAGGAGCCGACGCACAGAGAAAACCGGGCCACCATCCACACACCGGGCAGGCGGCGGGGGACCGGCAGGAGGGCACAAAACACTGGACCGGACAGGTTTGATATTGCTGACATGAAACGTGGGATGTACCTGCATGGACCGGGGAAGAGGAAGATGGACAGAAACGGGATTCATGACCTTGGAAATAGAAAATGGGCCGACAAATCTCGGAGCCAGTTTAGTGGGCACACCCCTAAGGGCAAGGTGACGCGTCAAGAGCCATACCTTCTGACCCGGGATGTAAGAAGGGGCAGGGGACCATCCCCGATCCACGGAGGCCTTATAGGACTCTGCGGAATGTAGCAGAACCGCCCGCGCCCGTTCCCAGGCCCTACGGCACCGAAGGATAAGACTTAGTGCTGACGGAACAGAAGAGTCGCGATCGGCTGAGGGGAACAAGGCGGGCTGGTGACCAAATACCACATGAAAAGGGGAATAACCAGTGGATACTGAGGGCAAATAGTTATGGGCAAGCTCAATCCAGGGGAGCTGGTCAGACCAGGATGCGGGGTGCCGTGACGCGAGCAACCGAAGCCCCTTTTCTAATTCTTGGTTAAGCCGTTCCGCCTGCCCATTGGCCTGTGGATAGTAGCCCGAGGTTAGGCTGGATGAAATCTCAAGGAGCCGGCAAAACTCCCTCCAAAAATGGGACACGAGTTGCGGCCCCCGATGCGACACAATTTCTTGTGGTAACCCGTGCAACCTAAAGATCTGTTTCAGCATTATCTCAGCGGTTTCCTTAGCAGATGGTAGCTTTCTCAAGGGAATGAAGTGGACCATCTTAGAGAGGCGATATACCACTGTCAGGACGGCCGTACAACCCTTAGAGGGAGGAAACCCGGTTATAAAGTCTATCTCTATATGCGTCCATGGTCGAGTCGGAACTGGTAATGGCAGCAATGTGCCTGCTGGCGGGCGATTGGAAGATTTCTGTATGGCACATTGCTGACAAGCGGACACATACTCAGTGACATCTCTAATTAACCCTGGCCACCAAAACCTTTGTTTAACTATGAACGCAGTTTTCTTGACCCCTGACAGAGCATCCGGCTCTCATGACACCACTGGATGGTTTCCCCCCTGAGTGCGGGGGGAACGTATAGTTTACCCCGTGGACATCCTGCTGGAACAGGCGCATCTCCTACTGCAGACTTTATTTTGGATTCAATATCCCAGGTTAGCGCAGCTACGAAACATGATGAGGGTAATATTGATTCTGGCTCTGTGGCAGCTTCAGCCAGATCCCCCTGTCGGGACAGCGCATCGGGTTTCCTGTTTTTAGAGCCCGGCCAATAGGACAAGGTGAATTGAAACCTACTGAAAAAGATTGCCCAATGGGCCTGTCGGGAGTTCAGTCGTTTGGCGGAACGTAAATATTCAAGGTTTTTGTGGTCAGTATAAACTATGAACAGAAGCTGTGCCCCCTCTAGCCAGTGCCGCCACTCATCCAAGGCCACTTTTACCATTAACAGTTCGCGGTCACCGATGCCATAGTTCCGCTCAGCTGGGGACAGCTTCTTTGACAGAAAGGCGCATGGATGCAGCCTGTTGTTGGATGGACGCCGCTGGGACAGGACTGCACCCACACCTACATTGGAGGCATCGACTTCGACCACAAACTGCCATGCGGGGTCGGGGAGGTGAAGCACGGGGGCCATGGTAAAATGATCTTTTAGGACTCTGAATGCCTTGTCACACTCCGGTGTCCAGGAGAACGGGCGGAGGGACGAGGTGACTGCATGTAAAGGAGCTGCGATGGTGCTAAAACCCCGAATGAATTTGCGATAGAAATTGGCAAAACCTATAAATCGCTGCACCTCCTTGCAAGACGTGAGGACTGCCCACTCGCGCACCGCCGCTATTTTTGCAGGATCCATCTTAGTTTCTCCAGCCGAAATTACGAAACCTAAAAAGGAAACAGTGGATCTGTGAAATTCACACTTTTCGGCTTTCACAAAAAGCCCATTTTGCAGCAGTGTTTGAAGGACCTGAAGGACCTGACGGACATGATGGGTGTGGGTTACCTGATCTGGGGAAAAAATGAGAATATCGTCCAAGTAGACGAAGATGAATTTGTTCAGGAATTCACGTAGTACATCATTGACATGGTTTTGGAAGATGGCGGGTGCATTTGTGAGTCCAAACGGCATTATGAGATATTCATAATGTCCAGAGGGTGTATTGAATGCTGTTTTCCATTCATCTCCTTGTTTTATTCTAACAAGATGATATGCATTTCGCAAGTCGAGCTTGGAAAAGACCGTGGCACCCTCCAATAACTCGAATGCAGAGGAGATTAGCGGTAGTGGATAGCGGTTCTTTATGGTAATATCATTAAGGCCACGGTAGTCGATGCAGGGGCGGAGTTTTTTATCCTTCTTTTCGACGAAAAAGAAACCCGCCCCTGCAGGTGATGACGAAGAACGGATTAATCCAGCTGCTAAAGATTCCTGAATGTACTCATTCACTGCGCGACGTTCTGGGGCTGAAAGGGAAAAAAGTTTTCTCCGAGGCGGAGTTGATCCCGGCAGTAGCTCGATCGCACAGTCATATTCGCAATGTGGTGGTAACGATTTCGCTCTGGCCTTACTAAAAATGGCTGCAAGGTCGTGATAACATTCTGGGACTCCTGCAAGGTCAGGATTAACCTCTAGCGGAGTGCATTCGGGAGCAAGAAGACATACATTAGTACATGACGGACTCCAAGATATAATTTCACATTTTGCCCAATCAAAGTTGGGACCATGACGTTGCAACCAGGGGTGCCCCAGTATGAGCGGGTGAGTCATATTTTCCATAATGTGAAAACTGATTAATTCTTCATGTCTATGTGAGAATAACATTTTAACTTGCTGAGTACGGTGAGTAATTTGTCCTAAAATGTGACCATCCACTGCACGTACCACCAATGGCCGTGTGATTCTATACATCTTTAAGTGAAGGGACCTGGCAAGAGAGAGCAAAATTAGATTGGTATCTGATCCTGAATCAACAAAAGCCGAGACAGTAACTGAGGCATGATCAGACATTAATTTGGCCGGGATAATATTTTGACTTGACACAGAAATGGAACTTAGACTCACCCGCAATTCTGTTTTTGGCCGCATGGTGGCGCCCCTGGCTTGACAATGGGATATTACATGTCTCTAGACTGTCCACAGTAAAAACAGAGACCGTCCTCTCGTCGGCGCTGTCGTTCTGCAGATGACAGGCGCATGCGTCCCAACTGCATGGGCTCCTCTGAGCTGAATGGTGGGAGGTCGGCCTGAGCTGGAGTGGAGGCTGAGGGACGGCTTGGGGGTGTGTCGATCCGCTGAACAGGACAGTGGCTCCCTCGGCGAGGATGGTCCTGAAGGCGACGGTCAGTGCGGATCGCCAGCGCGATTAATTCGTCGAGCTCATCCGGCAAGTCGACTGCTACCAGCTGATCCTGTATCTCTGCTGACAAGCCCTGAAAAAAGACGTCGATGAGGGCCGCCGGGTTCCATTCACTTTTTGCAGCAAGAATACGGAAATCAATAGCATAATCGGTGACCCGGCGGCTGCCCTGCTTCAGTCTCATGAGTGCGCGCTGCTTCGCGCCCAGGAGCCGTATGCTGGAACACTTGCTCGAGTGTGGTGGTGAATGCTGGAAGTGAAACACAGGCTGGAGACTGACGTGTCCACTCAGCGGTAGCCCAGGCTGCCGTGCGACCGGAGAGGTGAGTGATCATGTACGCTATCTTGGTTCTGTCGGTCGGGAACATGGATGCAATTAATTCGAAGTGGAGCTCACATTGCGTGATGAATGGTTTGACGTCTCCGGTGTCGCCGGAGAAGCGTTCTGGACGTGACAGCTGATTGCATGCGACAGGCGCTGGTGCTGGTGCCAGAGAGACAGCGGTCAGCCCCAGGGCAGGTGGGCCGGGATCATGGGCGCCTGTCTCCGACGAAGCCTGAGAGTCGAACCGTGACAGCAGCTGACTCATATGTGCGCTGACAGAGTAAAATCGTCCTGATGTTTGGTAAGTTCGGAGATGTCGGAGCTCAGTGATGCAAGCACTTCTTCCTGCTGTGCAAGCTGCTTGCTGTGGAACCGAACTGCCTACTGGAAGGGATCTGAGTCTGCTGCCTCCATTTCTGGCCAGATTGATCTGACAGGCGGTTTTGTCTGGAGACAAATGCAAGACTCAGGTAGGCAGTTAGGGTTTGAGCCAAACTTTAGTGAGGTGAAGAGCACAGGTCGGTACACAGAGAGACAGTCCAAAAAACACAGCAAAAATACCATAGACATCAGGCTTAAACAAGGTCGGAGTGAACAGGCTGGTGGTCGGTAATTCTCAAAAGCAGGCAGGACAATGGACACAGGAATCGGTGGCAGGAAAGAAGGCACAGGGCGCATCAATCTGGCGAAGAAGCAGATCAACATGAGCAATATATATATCTTCAGATAATGAGGCAAAGAGGTGTGTGCAGAAGTAGTAATGCGCGATATAAACGATATACGATATAAACAATATAAAAATGGTCTATGATAGAGATTTTAATTACATGCTCTATCGCGGTAACTCATGTTGATGACGTCAACTACCCGCGACTTGCTGCTGCATGCATCATACAACATGGCGGAAGGCGAAACGGAGCGACAAGAACACGTGAAAAAGACCGGTGCAACTTCCATTATTTGGAATTGGTTTGGATTTAAACCATCCGACGAAGAGCAGAAAACAATACTCTGCAGAATGTGTGGGGCAACAGTTTTAGCTAAGACCGGCAATTCAACTAATCTGTTCTACCACCTCAAAGCAAAACACGCCATTGAATACCAAGAGTGCCAGCGAATGCAGGCAGCCCCAAGCTACAGTCACAAGAACATGGGACAGAAACAACAGAGACTGAACCAGTCCTCCATTGAACAATCATTTTCAAAAGGTACTCCTTACAATCGGAAAAGCCCACGATGGAACGACATTACGAGGGCTATAACTGTTTACTTGTGTAAGGACATGGTACCCTTTCAAACCGTAGAGAGACGCGGCTTTAAAACCATGATCGGAGCTATTGAGCCACGATACGAGTTGCCAAGCCGCAAATACTTTACAGAAACAGGGATGCCAAGATTATATTCCGAGCTTCGCAAAAAGGTTGAAAGAGAGCTTTGTGGTTTGAAGTACTTTGCCACTACAGCGGATCTTTGGTCGAGCCGAACCATGGACCCTTTCCTCATCCTGACCATTCACTATATAACGGATGATTGGAATCTTGACAGCCGGTGTTTGCAGACGTCGTACTTCCCTACTGAACATACGGCAGAGGAGATAGCACAAGGACTCAAAGACGCGCTCGAGTCATGGGGTTTTAAGGAAGAAAGCCAAGTGTGCATCACCACTGATAATAGAGCGAACGTGGTCAAAGCAGCGTCTCTGAATGACTGGACCAGGCTGCAGTGCTTTGGACATAGGCTGCACCTCGCCATCGGTAGCTTAAATATTTAGTGCATAATGTTATAATATTTTAACATCCTGCTGTAGTAGGGATGGGTATCGAGAACTGGTTCCTTTTGGGTATTGTTAAGAAATGATTCCATCCACCGACATCAATAACTTTTTTACTTAATGATTCCCTTATCGGTCCTTCAGAGTGGCCGTTGTTTTGGGGGGTGTTTGTCAGGAAAATTATAATTTCTCTACATTGATTACATACCCTGCAGCAGGTTTGTAATCAACTTTTCTGCAGCGCGGCTTTGCTTTGAACCTTGAACCATTCAATTTGAATAAAATCTCAATAACTTTTTATTTATAGCTTGTAGGGCCACCAAACTCACATCACCCATCAATGAACTCACTCTGGCTGTGCTACAACACTTAGATTGGAAAGATGTACAATTATTGGAGGCAGCTATCTTTTTTTTCCAAGATGGCTGCTGAGGGCAGGAGTGGTTTGTTGGGCTCCACTCATTCCCTCAGTATTTTACAATGTATTTTATTATTGAATGCTTGGATTCACAATTTTTCACCACAGAAGGGTACTTTGGTTAATCCTCTAAATGGTGAACATATAAAACTTTACATGTTTGGACATAGGCACTGCATTTTGTACTCAATTTGGTCAGCATCCTAGCATCCAGCAATTTAGGGGAGGTGATGGTCTACTGGTTAAAGTGTTGGGCTTGAGTCCAGAAGATCATGGGTTCAAATCCCCGCCTGACTGGAAAATCACTCAGGGCCCTTGGGCAAGGCTTTTAATCCCCTATTGCTCCTGGTGTGTAGTGAGAGCCTTGTATGGCAGCACCCTGACATCGGGGTGAATGTGAGGCATAATTGTAAAGTGCTTTGAGCATCTGATGCAGATGGAAAAGCGCTATATAAATGCAGTCCATTTACCATTTTTAAGGTTTTAGTGTGGACATGCTGTGCCGAGCAGTGCATTACGGGTAGGATTAGTACGTTCACGACAGGACAAATGCATTTCAGACACTCTGTTCAGGCTCCACGGACAACAGCATTAAACTCTAGTGTCTAAAACTCTCGTGAATATATTATCTGGGTTTATAGACGTTATTGTATTTGCGTTTGTTAAATTCCACGCATCTTAAATGTCGCAGTAGACATGGATTATCTGGAATTTTGTTTTGGAAAGATTTCAAGGCATCTACTGCCATCTACTGGCCAGTAGTGTTCATGGCAGTTCATGGCAGTATTCGTCCTGAAGATGAGCAGACACTGTATATTTTTAATCACAAGTTAAGTTTTTTCAAACTTAATTTACAAAAACTCTCGATGGGAGACATCAAAGTTTAACAACAAAACAACAACAACAACAAAAAAAACATTACAAGACAGCTCTGCGGTGTTTGCACATGCACAGTGCGAGCGGTTGGACGCTTGTTGCCCCTCAGCAGCAGGAAACCCTCACGACAGCCGACCAGAATAATATCAAACAGGTTTGATTTTCATTCGACCATCCGATCAGCAATCAGGAGGTGGTCATGAGATGTTAAACGCATCTTGTTACTCCATGTATACTACACGATGCAGGACGCGCGATTAACCTGAAACTCGGTCCAAAAAGTTCTCACATGAATAAAAAATCATCTGAACATTCTCACATTCTCTCCACATGCAAAACATGTTGTGATGACACTTCCAGGGCTCCGTAAAAATGCCTGTTTTTACAAATAAAAAATGGAATATTTTACAAAAGCACCTCTGTAAACACCAACACACAACACACGTCACATTAATGTGTTGGTTTACATAGTGAATGACTGAACCAATCAGTGTTTAGCAGAGGTACATTTTACCCAGAATCCTTTGCGATCTGTCTGTTTGTTACAAAACCTCAGAATTAGTGCATTATTCAACATTAAAAGATATATGTTATATTTAACTTTGTACAAATGACAGAATTGGCATGGAGTTATTCTATCGGTATTCATTTTATTTATACACCAAACCATAAGTCAGTATGAGTTTATTTTCCAAGACCTCCGCCTGTGGTTGTTAGAGTTGGGCTTGGTGACTGTTCTCAGCTTGCTTCTGCACTGTAAGCAGTGTAGTAATAAGAGCTTCCAGCAGGCAGGATGTTCAATACATATAAGTGGTGGCTCATTGTTTGGGTCTGTTGTCACTTTGATGTTTCCAGACGCAATCATGGGTTAAAACAAATTCGTTTATAGTAGTTTGCAAATATACTAGAAACAATACTGGAATTTATCGGTTATCTGTAACTTCGATACATTTTGGGTGGTTTACTGGTTTATCTTTATCAAAGATAACTTTTCAGTTATTGCTTATCTGTTATCGAAGTTAATGTTTTGGTATCTGTGCCCACCACTGGGATAGGGTAATAGTACATTCACGATATGAGAAAGCCATTTGAAACCACTCTGATCAGGCTCTACGGACAACAGCATTGAACTTAGTGCCTAAAACTCTCATGAATATATTCTCTGGGTTTATAGATGTTATTGTGTCTGTGTTTATTAAATTCCACACATCTTAAATGTAGCAGACACGGATTATCTGGAATTTTGTTTTGGCAAGTTTTCAAGGTCTCTACTGCCATCTACTGGCCAGTAGTGTTCATTCGTCCTATTGACGTATCCCATAATCCCTAGCATGCCAGAGAGTTGCTGCAGTCAAACAATATAGAGAATCAACACGATGACAGTTGTAAATGAATATGTTACTACAAAAATGTATTTTTTATGCTTTTCATCATGTTAATAAGAGACTGCTGCATGATACTCTGAAAACTTGCTAAAACAATTATAACAAATAATCCGTGTCTTACGTTTAATCTGCGTGGAATTTAATAAACACAAACCGAATTTCAGACATATTATATATATTAGTCTCAAATAAAGAGGACAAACAGTGTTGTAAAGAACAATAATCAAGACGTTAAAGAGCAAATTTCACTTTCCTCCAGAATGACATGATCAGGAAGTGATTGTAGCTCACAGCAGCTCCCATTGAAAATAACAGAGAGACGGCCTGTGATTCTCGCATGTTTACATAAAACAACACAATATAATTAAAAAAATATATTCACAAGAGTTTTAGGCACAATATAAAAATAGTTTTATGTTGCGATGTTATCTGTGTGCAGTTAAAGTGCAGCGTGATCAGAGCGTCTCAATGCAGTTCTCATTGTTACTGAGATCTCGCAGCGCGGTGACCTCTCTGAGGTTTTGCGGATTTGAAATGTCAATAGGGCGATTAGCCAACATTTATGTGTCAAGACAATATTGAGTGCACATTGCACAGTATAATAAAACGTGCGCACAACATCATAAAACATCATCAAATTCATGAGAGCACATGACAATATTGTGTGAGAAATAGGTTATAAAGATGATAAGATAAAACATCATAAAATTCTCTCCACATGCAAAACATTTTGCGATGACACTTCCAGGGCTCTGTAAAAATGCCTGTTTTTACAAATAAAAAATGGAATATTTTACAAAAGCACATTTATCTGTAAACACAACACACGACACACATCACATTAACGTGTTGGTTTACATAATGAATGACTGAACCAATCAGTGTTTTGCAGAGGCACATTTTACCCAGAATCCTTTGCGATCTGTCTGTGTTTATTACAAACCACCAGAATTAGTGCATTATTCAACATTAAAAGATATATGTTATGTTTTAACTTTGTACAAATGACAGAATTGACATTAATGGAGTTATTCTATCGGTATTAATGTTATTTATAAATCAAAAACATAAGTCAGCATTGCTTTATTTTCCAAGACCTCCGCCTGACCGGAGCATTGTGATTGGGTAGAGAGCTGCATTTTGTGGCTGTTCTCAGCTTGCGTCTGTGCTGGAAGCCATGTAGTAAACAAGAGCTTCCAGCAGGGGGCAAGATGTTCAAAGACAGAAGTGTGAGCTCATTGTTTGGGTCTGTTGTAGCTTTTGATGCTACCAGAAGTGATTGTGGTGTTAAAACTCAAATTCAGTTTATTAGTAGTTGCAAATGTACCAGAGACAATACTGGAATTTATCGGTTATCTGTAACTTCCGTTACATTTTTGGGTGGTTTATCATTTTATCTTTATCAAAGATAACTTTTCAGTTATCTGATTATCTGTTATCGAAGTAAATTTTTTGGTTATCTGTGCCCACCACTGATACAGGCCCAGTATCGCCGATATTGATACCGATACAGATACTTTTTCATATTTAAGCTTCATAGATCCAAAGGATCCAAAAGACCGAGGATAGAATTTCGCCAAACATTGAACATGACAACAAAATATATTATCACAATCACAATTTTTGTTAAAAAAATATCACTCAACACAACTTAAAATCTCCCGAGTTAGAGGGCTGACTCGAGGAGAGCGCTGAGTGGGCGGGCCAGGCTTAGCCTACCTGCATGGCTGTTGGCTGGCACCGCTGAGCCACGTGATGGCGCAACAACAAAAGACCGGGGGGGGGGGGGGTGCGCTGCTCTGTGTTGTGTGACACAGTGCAGCGCTGCTCTTACAGACAGAGTAGACTTTGATGAATCTGCGTGCGCAGCAGTCAGTGCATGCGGGAGAGAAAAAAAGCTCGAGTATCGATCTTTTACCGACGGATCGGTCATATCAATACCAGCGTTGGTATCGATATTAGGATCGATCCGCCCACTCTACTAACTGCTGCTAATGAAGCCGAGATATTTGAGTTGGTAGAAACAAACAGATCGCAGATCAGCAAGAAGAAACGAGTGGATTTAAAGAAGAGAAGAAACTAGTCAACGTGCTGGATGCTGTTTTCAAGCCTGAAGTTCACTGATCCACAGCAGGTTTGTGACAAACTGTGACTTATGATGATAAATGAAGGACAGTTCAGCTTGGTGATGGACTGATGAAGCCGATCAATCAGTCCTATTGATTACAGTTTTTCATCATTTTAAACACACAAAAATGTAACTATGCGCACAATTCATACAATCTGAAGCTCATGAATCAACATCATGACTCCAAACTGCTGAACTGTGAGAACAACACCATGGTTTCACTCAAAGATTCTAAATCAGTGACGCAAACCTCTGAACATAAAATCATTTATCAAAGTTTTTTCAGTTTGTTGTAGCAACACTGAGCTTCAAAACGCAGCACCCTGATAACCAGTTAGAATCAGAAAACTTAATTTATCCTGAAGGAAACTGCTGATGTTCCAACTGCACAGATAAAGAGAGATACAAGTCGACATGAAGAACAGGAGACTGGATCAGAAAAATAACCATCATAAGTTCATCAGCTTTCTTTTTGCTCAGGTTCACCACAGCAGATGTGATATGTATCTGCATGTTGATTTGGCACAAGTTTTACACCAGATACCCGTCCTGACCAGTGATGCCCGTAACGCGTTACTTAGTAAGGCGAAGTTAGAGTGAAAAGGTCGACTCTAATCTGACCACTTTTTTTAGTAACGAGTAATCTAACATGTTAATCTTTCCAAATTAGTAATCAGATTAAAATTACTTCTCCAAGTCACTGTACATTCATGTTATTTTTGCATTGTGGGTCGATCTTAGCATCAAAACTCCTGTAGACAGGGAGAGGTTGGAGTTCAGCTGAACTGCCAACTTCGCCCTCTTTCAGCGAGCTGCGAGCTTTTCATTTGCGGTTTTGTGTAGCAGCTCTGAGTTGAAAAAACAGTTGTCTCTGAAAGCACAGTGACGGCAGCACATCTGCACTGAGCTTTACAAAGACATTTTTCCACTTTTTCTTTAAAAATTGTGTGCCCTGTGTGTGTCGTCACTAAAAACAGCTGAAGACCCACGGCGCATCATAACTAATGCTAATACTATTTTTTTTTCCATCCAAATGCACCTGAAGTCTCTTTCTGAGGACGACATAAGGAACACTGATAAAACTTTCCTACTTTTCAATCTGTTTGTGCTTTCTCCATAAATACAAGTTACCAATTCTTCCTGCTCAGATGCCAATTCAGGGACAAATCCAGCTGGAAAGGGGGTGTGTGGCAGCTGTTGAAAGTAACTAATGATCACTGACTGTCAGTTCAAACATCTTATTTTATCACCATTTTAGTTTTATTTAAACATGTTATGGACATTAATATCATCTCTCTCTCTAATCAGCTGGTTATAACAGGTATGTAATGCCCCGGTCACACCACAATGGCTGAACAAAGGATAAAAATTCAAGTTGTCCAGAAAAGCTGGACGAAACATCCTGCACCTTTCCCATCACTGAAAACCTGCAAATCAAGAGCCACAACAAGGAATGAAATGAAACAAAACCAAAACTAACCTTGACCTCGACGCTTTAATGAAACATTCACAATCACGTGACCGACGGCAGCCATAAAGTCGCATGCAGCCAGCCTTTTCCTCATTTCCACAGTACTTGAAGGTGCGAGATTTGTTTGTCTTCACATTCTGAGTTGTTGTGGAGTGTCTGAACTTGTCCTGACGAGCAGTGATCCCGGACACGGCAGCACACCTGCACTGAGCTTATTTTTACGTTCCCCTCCCCTTTATTTGACGCTGAGCTGCTCTGTGTGTCCTCACTAAAAACGGCTGATCCGCAACGTGTTAACCTTTTCCAGTCAAATGCACCTAAAGTCTTTCTGAGGATGACATAACATAAAAAAATGTTGATAAAACTTTCTTACCTGGTCAGTTTTTCTAAATGAACGTTATCCATTCTTCATGCTCAAAGGCAGGGATGAATCCAGATTGGGGGGGGGGGGGGGGGGGGTGAAGGTAGGGACACTGCCTCCCACAACACCACGAGAATTAAGGTCCACTTTTTTTTTTACTATTAATACTACTTATAATAACTAATTTTAATCAAATATTTAGAGAGAATATAAATGTTAAAAAAATGTTAAAGAATAGTTACATTTTTAAACAATAAAGATTAGAAATTGCAAGTTTGACAGTTACAGTGCTGTGAAGTTAAATATAAGGCCAAGAAAGATTTTTATAGAACAAGTGTTTATGTTCACTGAAGTCAAAAAAGGGTGACTATAAAGTGAGTACTGGCAAAATACATAGCTTATAGTTTTCATGTTGAGGAGGCAGAGGGGTGTCGAGTTACTGACTGAGTTACTTCTAAATATGAGTAATCAGCAAAGTAACTTTTTCAAGGAGTAATCAGTAAGTAGATTATTTTTTCAAAGTAAATGTGGCAACACTGCTGATGAGTACCTTTGACGAGTATCTGTAATGCAATTTATTATGACTTCTTTTTTTTTTTTACTGGTTTTTATATTTGCATTTCCTCAAGGTCTCCCAGTCTGAAGAAGCCGAGGGCCCCAGACAAGACTTCATGCTGTCTGAGGAAGAAAAAGTCATGTTTTAGTGGCTTGAGGGAACAGAAGAGGTTTGGAACACAAAGAAGGCTGGTTATCATAAACATGATGTCAAACAGGGACTTTACGAGGCCCAGGCCAAAGTTATGAACAAGAGTGGTGAGAATAATATAACAAGTTGCTCCTTTTGTATTTTCACTTTGTATGACATGATTTAAGCCCCAAAAATATATTCTATGATATTTAGACTTTAAAAACAAAAACATAACTCCTTTTTACTTATTTTAACTTGTCAAATTGTGTACTTGTCTCTACTTGCAGCTAAACATCTGATTGGGTGGTTTAAGAGTGTCTGTGACACCAACACTAAACTCATCAGGAAGGACAAAGGGAAGTCAGGGGATGGACATGATGATGACAACAACTGGTCAGACAGGCAACGCTTCATAATGGCGTCCATGAAATTCATAGGTAGGGTAGTTCATCATCGGCCGAAACCAGTCAGAAGTGTAAGTTCAAACATTACTTATTACATTAATTAATTCCATTTTTTTATTTACACTTCCCATAAAACTTACCTTTGTTTCTGATTTTGTCTTTTCAGGTGGAGGCTATTATCCTTGAGCATTCAGGCAACTTGGATGCTGCTGAAACTGCTGCTGCACAGGAGGCCGCGGACGTAGACTGAAGGCGAACCGAGGGCTTCCACTTCAGCTGGTCCAAGAAGGGCAGATGGACCGAATGTTACTGCTAATGCAGGAACGAGTGGAGGAGAGTCAGGCCCTCATGGAAGAACTGTGAGTGTAAAGAGCAGCACCCCAGCACAGCTCGGAACGCCTTCACAGCCTACGTCCAGGACTCCTTAACACAGTTCGTCGCTACATCTACAAGTGAAAGTTAAAACTCTACCCTGCAAAGCAAAAGTCATACATCAAACATCCAGAAACGTCGCCGCCTTCTCTGGACCCGGGCTCATTTGAAATGGACAGACACAAATTGGAAAAGTGATTTCAAATTGTTTTGTAAATCATGGACGTCGTGTCCTCTGGACAAAAGAGTAAAAAGACCATCCAGATTGTTACCAGCGCAAAGTTCAAAAGCCAGCATCTGTGATGGTATGGGGGTGTGTTAGTGCCCATGACATGGACAACTTACACATCTGTGATGGCACCATCAATGCTGAAAGGTACATCCAGGTTTTGGAGCAACACATGCTGCCATCCAAGCAACGTCTTTTTCAGGGACGTCCCTGCTTATTTCAGCAAGACAATGTCAAGACACATTCTGCACGTGTTACAACAGCGTGGCTTCGTAGTAAAAGTGTGCAGGTACTAGACTGGCCTGCCTCCTGTCCAGACCTGTTGCCCAATGAAAATGTGTGGCGCATTATGAAGCACAAAATACGACAACAGAGACCCTGGACTGTTGAACAACTGAAGACATACATCAAGAAAGAATGGGAAAGAATTCCACGTACAAAGCTTCACAATTAGTGTCCTCAGTTCCCAAACGCTTATTGAGTGTTGTTAGAAGGAAGGTGATGTAACACAGTGGTAAACATACCACTGTCTCAGCTTTTTAGAAACATGTTGCAGACAATCCATTCAAATGAGCAAATATTTGCACAAAAACAATAAAGTTTATCAGTTTGAACATTAAATATCTTGTCTTTGTGGTGTATTCAGTTGAATATATGTTGAAGAGGATTTGAAATCATTGTATTCTGTTTTTATTTACATTTTACACAACGTCCCAACTTCATTGGGAACGGGGTTGTAGAAACGGTGAATCTTAGAATTTAAATGTTAAAAGTTAACTAAATATGTATTTCCATGTTCTGGACATAAACTCATTTCTGATAAGTACAACACCCCCAGAGGTCAATATGGGGTCACCAAGTGTCCCTTTGACTCGTGGCTCCAAACACTGACCCTGTAGATTGACATGCTGCTCTTTGTGAGGTCATAGAGGCAGGCTGACTTTGAGTTGGATATACAAGTGCTGACTCTACTTCTGTCTTGGATGTTTGTTCTTGACCACACCCATGATGCCAGGTGCTCTCAGTCCATGTGAGGACACGATCCAACTGTCTGAGACTCATCCAGAGACACATTCAGAGTTTGTGTCTGGACGCTTATCAATAAAAGACCATCAGCAGCTTTCTTTCTGCCGTTGAAACTGATCACTGCTGAACCCAAACACCATGAATTTATTTTTGGTAAATGGATTTTTCGAACACGATGCAAAGGTCAAAGGTGATCAGCCCCCACAGAGGATTGATTGATAACATTTTAATATGATGTCATAGAGCCGCATCAATGTCATGCAGGAGTGTTTTACAGAATGACCACAGAACACAGCTGACACATTATGGTGGGCGTGTCTGTCCATGCAGAGGAGGAGGAGCCAACATCCAGCTGACTGAAGCTGTCAGAAACCTGATCAGAGCAGCTGAACGTCAGTGTTGTAAATCTGGACACCCTGTTGTCCTCAGTTCATGTCCGTCTCTTCTGTCATGTTGATCTTCCAGCATTTCTGCTGCCAAATTGTCTTCATGACAGAATCAGAAACGCCGCTGATTCAGCAAAAATGTTGTTCCCCTTTAAGACGCTCCTCGTTCCACCTCCACCATCGACTTCTGTTTGTTACAAAACTTCAGAATTAGTGCAGTATTTAACATTAAAATATATATATTATATTGTAACTTTGTAGAAATGACAGAACTGACATTAATGGAGTTATTCTATTGGTATTAATTTTATTTTTAAATCCAAACCTTCAGTCAGCACTGCTTTATTTTCCAGGACCTCCGCCTTACAGCGAGGCTGTTATTGAATAGAGAGTTGAGCTTCACTGCTCCTCTCAACCACGTCTCTGCTGTAAGCTATGTGATAAACAGGAGCTTCCAGCAGGGGGCAGGATGCTCAAAGACAGAAGTGCTGACTTGTTTGGGTTTGTGGTCACCTTTCATGCTACCAGAAGTGATTGTGGTGTTAAAACTCAAAATCAGCTTGTTAGTAGTTGCAAGTGTAAAGGAGACAATACTGGAAGTTATCGGTTATCTGTAGCTTCTGAAAATTTTTTGGGTGGTTTATCGGTTTAGCTCTATAAAAGATAACTTTCCAGTTAGCTGATTATCTGTTATCAAAGCTAACTTTTTGGTTAGCTGTGCCCACCACTGAACGAGCCCCAGACTCGGGGTCTATAGTTACCCTAAACATTGCTGCCATTGTATCCGAGGGCTCTCTTCAAGAAGGTGACCGTTCTCTTAATTGCTGATAACGGCACCTCATGGGCACTTTGGTGACCAGGGTTTACCATGAGGTACTTCTTCAGGTTCTTCTTCATAAGCCCTGTTGTCCCCACCAGAACTGGTATTATATCTATTTCATTTAATGATCATATTATTTCGAGGCCATTTTTAAAGTCTTGTAATTTCGTGATCTTTCCCCTTTCAGCTCGATTCAGCTGTCACCGCTGATGGTTTGACCTCTGACCTTACAGGTATAGCAGCGGACATCATGAACCGGTTCTAGTTAATAAACAGAGCTCATCTGGGTTTATTCTCCCAACTACGAGGTCTGTGAGAAAAGTATCCGTCCTTTTTATTTTATGCAAAAAAATATATGGATTTGATTCATATGTTTTACGTCAGCCAAGCTTGAACCTTCGTGCGTATGCGTGAGTTTTTTCACGCCTGTCGGTTGCATCATTCGCCTGTGGGCAGGCTTTGAGTGAGCACTGCTCCACCCCTCTCGTCGTTGTTTCATTGTCAGGAAATGGCGGAATGATTTGGGCTTTTTTTTTCCATCTGAATTTTTTCAGAAAGTATTAGAGACTGGCAGCTGGAAACCATTCGAAAAATTTATCTGGCTTTCGGTGAAAATTTTACAGGCTTCACAGAGAATAAGGAGTGCTACTACAGCTTTAAAGATGGCCCATAATGGCGCACGGCGCGCGCTCCGAGCCGCCATCGAGAGGCAGAAACCACCACATCATTTCTAAACGGATGGCTGTGTGGAGCCGGGACCGTCTTGTGCAATTTCTCTGGTTATCACAAGAGCTGGATGAAAAACGACGAGAGGGGTGGAGCAGTGCTCACTCAAAGCCTGCCCACAGGCAAATGACGCAACCGACAGGCGTGAAAAAACTCACTGACTCTTGAGTCAAAAATTAAAGAGAAGAAACATTTTGCATAAATTTCTCCCCCCAAAATTTATAATTTCATATTTCCACAAGGAAGAATTATGAACAGTGTTTAGATCAATCTAACAAAATCAACAGAATTAAAATCAGAAACTGAAGGAGAAAAAGTGTTTGTGAATTTCGCTGTTTTCACATAAAAAAAAAAAAATCTACATTTTCAAAAACAATTCAAAACTTTAATATTTTGTGAGGAAGAACCATGAAGAACCATTTCCTTTGATGAAGGAAACAAAAACATGATAATCAAAATCCATCAAGAAGTGAAGATGTTTTTAACCAAAAAAAAAAAAATCCATATTTTCCCCAAAATTTCAAATTTCATCACACAGAATCAAAGTATCCCAGCATGCAGCAGGACTCCTGACACAGACGCCATCTCACAACTCGAAGACAGCAACACCTTGCTGACAGGTTAAACACCATGAACATCTAAACACGGGAGGTGATGGTCTAGTGGTTAAGCATTGGACTTGAGACCAGATGATTCCTGGTTCAAATCCCAGTCTGACCAGAAAATCACTAAGGGCAAGGTCCTTAATCCCTAGTTGCTCCTGGTGTGTAGTGAGCACCTTGCATTGCAGCACCCTATCATCAGTGTTTGTGTGAATGGGTGAATGTGAGGCATAATTGTAAAGCACTTTGAGCGTCCGTTGCAGACCAAAAAGCAATCTGTAAATGCAGTCCATTTAACACTTCACACCACCTTTAGTCCAAATCTTCTGCCACACTGAAAGCCACTTTATTGTTTTTACTCTTGTATTTCTTTTTAATAGAATGTAACGAGCCCCAGAACTGGGGTCTGTAGTTGGACCCAACCACAGCTGGCACTGCATCCGAGGACTCTCTTCAAGATGGTGATCGTTCCTTTAACTGCAGACAACTGCACCTCATGTACTCTTGGGTGACCGGGGATTACCTCAAGGTATTTCTTCAGGTTCTTCTTCATCAGGCCTGTTGCCCAACAACAACTGGGATGATATCGATGTCTTTCAATGATCATGTTGTTCGTAGGTCATTTTTCAGGTCTTGGTATTTCGTGATCTTTCCCTTTCAGCTCTATTCAGGCCGTAGGCATTGGGGACTGTCACATCGATGATTTTGGCTGTTTTCTCTTGCTTGTTCCAGATGACAATATCAGGTTTGATTGCACCTCCTTCCATATGTCTTCCTGCTGGGATCTCTTTGCCGTAGAAGACAGTTACTTTTCTGTTGGATGAGACTGGTGCTGGTTCATGCTCCCAGATGTGTTCTTTGACTTCCATCTCCAGTTCCTTACATACTTTCCAGTGGAGACATTGACAGATCTTGTTGTGTCTGGATGTACGTGGTGTGTCCATAAAGTAACGGTCCTTTTCATTTTTTTTTTAAAAACTATATGGATTTCATTCATATGTTTTTACGTCAGACATGCTTTAACCCTCGTGTGCATGCGTGAGTTTTTCCACGCCTGTCGGTGACGTCATTCGCCTGTGAGTACGCCTTGTGGATTTTCATTGTCGGATTTTCATTGTCTGCAAATGGCCAAATGAAAAGGACTTTTTTCCATCAGAATTTTTTCAGAAGCTGTTAAACACTGGCACCTGGAAACCATTCGAAAAATTTATCTGGCTTTCGGTGAAAATTTTACGGGCTTCACAGAGAATAAGGTCTGGTACTACAGCTTTAAGGACCCCTTTAAGGACACTCGGCGCGCCGCGCTCTGAGCTGCGACGACGCGGCACAAGCCACTGGACCATTTATAAACGGTTGGCTCTGTGGATACGAGACCATTGTGTGCTCTTTCTCGGGTTATCACAAGAGCTGGACATCAGCCATTTTCAGGCAGATTTCACTTTTAACAAGAGATTTTGTCATGGAAAGCCGCGCGGAGGCTTCGCGCGTCACGAACGATTCGCTGATGAAGCGAGACAAAGGAACACCTCCGTTTCGGAGTGTTAGAGGACAAGTTTGGACATGTCCAGCTCTCCACAAGTTCTCTTATACTCACTCGAAATCACTGAAGAAATTAACAAACTGAAAATAAGGTTTGACCAAAACAAATTGTCATTAAACTTAAATAAGACAGGGATGAAGTGGAGGTGTAAGAGTCATTAGGTGTTCACAGGAAACATTTATTTCTATATTTATTTATTTTCATTGTTAGGTGGTTTTATCTTTTCTGTTGTGTTTTGTTTCATCAGGTTCTTTTTGTCTCTTTCTCTAAAATTGTATTGTAGCATTATTAGTTATTGTTGTTGTTGCTTTTTATTAATATATGAATAAAAATTTTAAAAAAATTACAACTTGACTCTTTCACGACAACGAATGCTGAGCCATTAATTATACAGAAAAAACATGCACACAAACGAGCTGAGATGTGAACAGCTTAATGTTAACTTTAAAATTGAAAATGCCATAGACACACTAATGCGTTAGCGTCGGTCCCGCTTTTAAGTTATAAATACATCCATCAAGACATATGGTCTTTAAGATTTTAGCGGGGAAAAATTAAGATAAAGTGAAATAAAACAATGAATCAATGAAGCAGCAATCGAAGCACTGCTTCAATCTGCGAATCACTGCTTCAATTGGTTCAAGGTTCAAAGCAAAGCCGCACTGCAGAAAAGTTGATTACAGACCCGCTGCAGGGTTTGTAATCAATGTAGAGAAATCATCATTTTCCTGTCAAACGCCCCCAAAAACAACGGCCACTCTGAAGGTCCGATAAGGGAATCGATAAGCAAAAAGGTTATTGATGTCTGTGGATCGAATCATTTCGTTACGATACCAGAAAGGAACCGGTTCTCGATACCCATCCCTAGTCTTTAGTTATCTTTTTCTGATGCAACCTTCTGTTCATCTTCCAGGTAGCCATCAGTGTCCAGATGTTCATAAATGGCATCAGCTATGATTCCTGTCAGCCATTTGTATGTTGTTGTTTGGCAGCAGATGAGTCTGGTTAGCTGTGTTTCCTTGGTCTTTTGGACCTGTATGAATTATCATGTGTTTGTTCAGGCTGCACTTATGTCCAAATCTTTGACCACATTCAGAACAGCCAAATTGTTTTTGTCCTGTGTGAATTATCATGTGTTTTTTCAGGTTGCCCTTTTCTCTAAATCTGCGACCACATTCAGAACAGACAGATTGTTTTTCTCCTGTGTGAATTATCATGTGTCTTTTCAGGGTGCTCTTATCTCCAAATCTGCGACCACATTCAGAACAGCCAAAAGGTTTGTGTCCTGTGTGAATTATCATGTGTCTTTTCAGGGTGCTCTTATCTCCAAATCTGCGACCACATTCAGAACAGCCAAAATGTTTGTGTCCTGTGTGAATTGTGTGTTTTTTCAGGTCACCTTTTTGTCCAAATCTTTGACCACATTCAGAACACACAAATCGTTTTTGTGTTGTATGAATTATCATGTGTCTTTTCAGGGTGCTCTTATCTCCAAATTTGCGACCACATTCAGAACAGCCAAATCGTTTTTGTCCGGTGTGAATTATCATGTGTCTTTTCAGGGTGCCCCTTTCTCCAAATCTTTGACCACATTCAGAACACACAAATCGTTTTTGTCCTGTATGAATTATCAAGTGTCTTTTCAGGTATCTCTTTTCTCCAAATGTGTGACCACATTCAGAACACACAAATTGTTTCTGTCCTGTATGAATTATCATGTGTCTTTTCAGGTGGCCCTTTTGTCCAAATCTTTGATCACATTCGGAACAGCCAAATTGTTTGTGTCCTGTGTGAATTATCATGTGTCTGTTCAGGTCGCACCTCTGCCAAAATCTTCGACCACATTCAGAACAGTCAAATTGTTTGTGTCCTGTGTGAATTATCATGTGTCTGTTCAGGTCGTACCTTTGTCCAAATCTTCGACCACATTCAGAACAGCCAAACTGTTTGTGTCCTGTGTGAATTATGTGTTTTTTCAGCTCACCCTGTTGTCCAAATCTTTGATCACATTCAGAACAGACAAATTGTTTGTGTCCTGTGTGAATTATGTGTTTTTTCAGCTCACCCTCTTGTCCAAATCTTTGATCACATTCAGAACAGTCAAACTGTTTTTGTCTTGTATGAATTATCATGTGTCTTTTCAGGTGGCCCTTTTCTCCAAATCTGCGACCACATTCAGAACAGCTAAATTGTTTGTGTCCTGTGTGAATGATCAAGTGTCTTTTCAGGTTGCCCTTTTCTCCGAATCTGCGACCACATTCAGAACAGCCAAACTGTTTGTGTCCTGTGTGAATTATGTGTTTTTTAAGCTCACCCTGTTGTCTAAATCGTTGATCACATTCAGAACAGACAAATTGTTTTTGTCTGGTATGAATTATCATGTGTCTTTTCAGGTTGCTCTTATCTCCAAATCTGCGACCACATTCAGAACAGCCGAATTGTTTGTGTCCTGTGTGAATTATGTGTTTTTGCAGGTCGCCCTTTTGTCCAAATCTTCGCCCACATTCAGAACAATCAAATGGTTTCTTTCCTGTCTGAATTGTCTTCTGTTTCTGTGTTTTACTCCAATCAGAACAGCTCAATGGTTTCACGCTTGCTTGCCTCCCTTTGTATTGCTCTGAACTGTTCATGGCTCCAGATGCTTGAAAATACATCAATTCTGCCTCAACAATGTTGCATTTGCTTGAACTACCAATACTGATATTTTTTCGACAGTTAAAACGTGACTGAAGTTCTCTGGTCTGTTTCCAGTCATAACTGTCATCAGTCTCAGTTCCAGAACTGTCTGAACTCCTGCCACTGGTATCTGGTTGTAAATGACTGTTTGGACCTGAGTTGCTGGCTGGTTGTGGTCCTCCATCGTACTCTCCATCAGCTTCTGCTGTCAGTGTGCTGTGTACAGATGAGCTGCTGGCTACAGGCTCAGCCTCTGTGCTCTCATCACTTGGGCTTTGATGAAGCTGTGATGACTCTGGTTTTTCATCATTTTCACTCTTCACAGGGACGGCAGTGAAACCAAACTTGGTGAGATCTGCCTCCTCCAGCTGCTGAAGCTGCTCTCCCTGCTGACTTATCCACAACTTTTCTTCTTTCATGTCCTCCTGGTCAACACTCAGATTCCATTCCTGGTGTTCAGGGAGAGTTTCTTCTTTAATCAACAACAACGGCTGCATGTCTGCAAAGAAACAAATTAAGAATAAATGTTAGAACAACACTCATTAAAATAAAATATCAGAGTGGTGAGTTTGACCTGATGACAGTAAGTTATTGACCTGATGAAGTGTACAGCAGAACCCGGTTTCATAAAGCAGTCTAATGTTGTAGTTGACTAAACGTACTTAGTCGACTAAAGCCTCGGTCACACGACACCAACAAAGGACACTGAAGCCCAAACGAAACCTGGACTGACCTTAACTTTCGGGGACATCGTTTAACCGTCGTCCAGCATAAACAATAGCGGTAAGAACATTTTATTAACTACTTTAAGTATTTACACACTTTCCAAATGTTTGTGGCTGGCCTGCGCATCAACATGTGTGAACATGTTGATGTTCTGAAGACAAACATCTCTCACCTGTTGTCAAGACAACCAAATCCCACACCTGCAAGTGCTGTGGACACGAGTACAACTTTGGCTGCACTTGGTCTCATACTCGCTGTCAATCACATCATTGTGAATGTTTCATTTTGATCTTGTTTAAAGCGTCAAGGTCGATGTTTGCTCTGTTTATCTTTTGTTAGTTTCAGTTTTGTTTCCTTCCTTTTTGCACTCTTGATTCGCAGGCTTTTCTGTGATGGGAAAGGTACAGGATCATTTGTTCCCCTTTTCTCAACAATTTCTGACTTTTCTTCCCTTCCTTCAGTTATCCCCGTGTGACTGCGCCAAAAGGTTAGTCGCCCAACATTAGCTGTCTCATTTCACATAGACTGTTAAACTTGTAGATTAGCCATCTAATGTTAGTCGATGATTTTCATGGGCATAAGCGGCCTCACGAGTGTCGCTGGCACAAAACGCCTCCAATGAATGAGAGTTATGTTTACTTCTGGGTTGGTCGTCTGCTACAACCATAGCTGAGTTTACCACATCAGAGGAGAAGCACTCCTGGAAAAAGGATCCTGCCTTCTCCAAAGCAGAGAAAGCTCTCCTTATTGGAGGCATATGAGCAACATAGGGGAGCTCTTGAGTGTTTCAAAGGAACATCGGCCCTAGCTGCCAAAAACGGGAGGAGATCACAGTGTCCCTCAATAGGTAGCTGGACAGATCACCAAATGTGCAGGATAAGTGCTGAAGTGACATCCCTTACAATTCGGCACACGTTTGACTTGGAGACGTGGATGGTGTCACCGATAACCTGCTGAAAGGTTCCACAGACGGAAAACTTCAGCACAATCAAAATCTGAATAAGGGTTGGCAGGACAGTGTTCCTTCTCATTTGATGGTTGATGGCTGTAGCTGTCATGTCCGCGATGAAGAGAATTGTAGGCAGATGGAAGCGGTATCACTGTTGAACCTCGGCGAACGTAAACATCTCCAATGGATTATTCCGGTCCTGGTTCACCCGCTCCCTTTGCAAGGCTCTCCTTCCTTCTTGCTCCCTCAAGTGGTGGCACATGATAGCTACCATTTTTGAAGTAAGACACTAAAGTTTTGTTGTACAGAAAAGTTTTGATGGTGTGCATAAAAAATATTTGAAACAAACAAAGGTTTAAGGGTGTTTTCACACATGGAAGTTGCAATCAGAATATTCAACTCCAAAGATTTTATGGATTAATCAGTTATTTTTTTAAAGAGCAAGATTATGCTTTGGATGACTTCTTTATGAGTTGAGAGAAATAAAATCAACACAAAAAAATACATGATGTAGTACTTGTGTATAATAGTACATTTGGTCCACCCTGTGGGCTCACCACCCACAGGAGGAGCCGCTGGTGTTGGGTACGCTGTCCCATGGGTGGCAGTGAAAGTCGAGTGCCTAGGTGGACCAGACCCAGGTGGCAAGGGCTCGCTCTGGGGGTGTGGAACATCACCTCCCTGTGGAGAAAGGAGCTGGAGATTGGATGGGGGTGGAGCAAAACCAGTTACATCTGGTGGGCCTCGCCTCCACGCACAGCCTCAGCTCCTGAACCACTCTCCTTGATAGGGATTGGGCCTTATACTTCACTGGAGTTGTCCAGGGTGTGAGGTGCCGGGCAGGTGTGGGGATACTCACGAGTCCCCTGCTGAGCGCTGCTACGTTGGAGTTTACCACAGTACATGAAAAGGTTGCCTCCCTGCACCTTTGGGTGGCCGGGGGAAAATCTGAATGTTGTTTGTGCGTATTCGGAGTATTCGGCCTTCTTGGAGTCCCTGAATGGAGTCCTGTATGGGGCTCTAGTGGGGTACTACGTTGTTCTGCTGGGTGACTTCAACACACATGTGGGCAATGACAGAGACACCTGGAGAGCTGTGACTGGGAGGAACGGCCTCCCCAATCTAAACCCGAACGGTCGTTTGTGAATTGACATCTGTGCTTGTCATGGACTGCCCATAACAAACACAATGTTGAACATAAAGATGCTCATGAGTGTACATGGTACCAGAGCACTCTAGGCAGAAGATCAATGATCAATTTTGTGATCATCTCATCTGTTCTGAGGCCGCATGTTCTGGACATTCAGGTGAAGAGAGGGGCAGGGCTGTCAACTGTTCACCATCTGGTGGTGAGTTGGATCAGAGGGTGGGGGAGAACTTTGGAGAGACCTGGTAAGCCCAAAAAGATAGTGCGGGTGAACTGCGAACGTCTGGAGGAGCCCACTGTCTGACAGAGGTTTTCTAGCATCCCTGTGGAGGTTGGGGGCATTGAACCAGAATGGGCAATGTTCAAAGCTTTCACTGCTGAAGCTGCAGCAGGGAGCTGTGGCCTTAAGGTCTTAGATGCCTCAGGGGGTGGCAACCCTCGAACACCATGGTGGACACCTGTGGTCAGGGAAGCCATCCAAGTGAAGGAGGAGTCCCTCCGGGATATGATATCGCTGAGGGCTCCGGAGGCAGTTGCAAGGTACCGACAGGCCCAAAGGCTGACAGCCTCTGCTGTGGAAGGACTTCAGAGCAATCATGGAAGACTTTCGGTTTGCACCAAGGTGCTTCTGGCGGAATGTGAGGCACCTCAGGAGGGGAAAACAGGGAACCATCCAAGCTGTCCACAGTAAGGATGGGACTCTGTTGACCTCAACTGGGGATGTAATCTGCCGCTGGAAGGAACACTGAGGAACTCCTGCATCAGACCGGAGCACCCTCTATAGTAGGGGCAGAGCTGGAATTTCCCTGGTGGAAGTCAATGAGGTAGTCAAACAACTCTGCAGTGGCAATGCCCTGGGAGTTGATGAGATCTGTCCAGAAATGCTGAAGGTCTTGGGTATGGAGGGACTATCTATGGATGAGATGTCTCTTCAACATTGTGTTGTGCCTAAGGAGTGGCAAACTGGGGTGGTGGTCACCATATTTAATAAAGGAGACCAGAGAGGGTGCAACAATTCCAGGGGCACCACACTACTCAGCCTTCCTGGTAAAGTCTCCTCCAGGATGCTGGAAAGGAGGGTTCAGCTGGTAGTCGAACCTCTGATTGAAGAGGAACAATGCGGGTTAGGGACCCAGGCATACTCCAGGATCCTGGAGGGTGCCTGGGAGTATGCCCATCCAGTCTATATGTGTTTTGTGAACTTAGAGAAGGCGATGATGTCATAGCCCTGCCTCTTGAAGCTCAGCTGCTCATAATTAATGACATGTAGTTGTTAACAGTGTCATTTAATATACTTTTTTGTTCTTGCTGAATCATTAATCTACCATCGACATTAACGCTTGTCCGATTGTCCAGGACAAGTGTAAAATGTGATTGGACAAGCAATAGCTCTAAATCGTTGTCCGACCGGACAAGTGGCATTTTTTGGGGGGTCCGTGTGGAGCGGGTGCCGGTGTTCAGGTTTCTCGGCATTGAGCTGGAGAACAGCCTGACATGGCGCGCCAACACCAAGGAGCTGCTGAAGAAGGCACAGCAGAGGCTGTACTTTCTGAGAATTCTTGGGAGGAGCAGTCTTTGTCAGAATCTGCTTCTCGCCTTCTATCACTACTCCATAGAGAGTGTGCTCACATATGGACTGTGTGTTTGGTACAGCAGCTGCACATCCTCAGAGAAGAAGGTGCTACACAGGGTCGTTAGGGCAGCAGAGAAGATCATAGGCTGCCCCCTCCCCACACTGGAAGACATTTACATGTCCAGATGCCGCAAGAAGGCAATAGATATTTTAAAGGACGTCTCACATCCTGGACACTGTCAGTTTCAGCTCATGCCATCAGGCAGGAGATACAGAATATTACAAACCAGAAGAAACCGTCTAAAAAATAGTTTCTATCCAAAGACAATCATGGCACGTAATTCTTCAAGGTGAAATAGTATGTTCAGTATGCAATATATCTGGTGGCAGTCTTTTTCACCCAGTGCAACTTGTGACCGTACCATTCCTGTCCATAAATAGTGCAATATATGTTTTATTTTTTTTAGATGTTTTATTCCTGTTCATAGTCAGTGTAATATGTTTCATTCTTTTATATGTTCTTAAACTATTTATTGCTCTTAACTCACGAGCCGAAGCACTTTCAATTTCGTTGTGACTTTGTAAAAAGTAACAATGACAATAAAGACTATCAAATTACTTGTATGTGAGAACTTACTTGACAATAAATTTGATTCTGATTTGACAATCAAATTAGTCCAGATTTAGCTCTTGTTCAAACAAGACATTAGGGGTTTTACACACACACACACATATATATATATATATAAGTAAGTAATATGTAAGTCTGTGCACAGATGAGCTGCTGGCTACAGGCTCAGCCTCTGCACTCTCATCACTTTGACGATCCTCTGATAACTCTCAAGCCTGTGGTTTGAAACTCTAGAACCTGGTCTCCAAAACTGCTAAGACAGTTGTGAGGGGGTGTGCAAGAGACAATTTATGGACATAAAAATATATTGGGGCAAAAAATCTAAAGGTGTTTCCACACATTGAAGTCTGGAACAATGTTTGTACAGATGCAATGAGAAACCCAGTAAATCATTTGGTTTGTTCCTCCTCATTTTCAGTCTTCACAGTGACAGCAGTGAAAGTGAACTTACTGATGGCCTCCTCCAGCTGCTGCTCCTGCTGACTGATGCAGAGATTCTCTTGTTCCTCTTTAATGTCCTCCTGGTCAACACTCAGATTCCCCTCCTGCTGTTCAGGGAGAATTTCTTCTTTAATCAGCAAACAACTGCTGCATGTCTGCAAAGAAAACAAATTGATATGATTTAGAACAGTGGGCGACGCAGTGGATTAGTGGTTAGCACTGACGCCTCACAGCAAGAAGGTTAGAGGATCACTTTGTTGTGAATTTTTTTTTACCAAAGACCAATAACGTGCTCATAACAAACCTGCTATGATGATATGCAAATGCCAGAAGATAATCATGTTGTGTATGTGTACACTTATAAAATACCACTACAGCATATACGAGTATATTCTCAAAGTACGGGATGTCCTGAAAAAAAGAGACATACCACTTGATTGTGGGATGAAGGGTGAGCTTTTAACAGCAATATTAAAACATTTATGCCAGGCGAGTAAACTGCCCAAAAAATGCCCTCGGACCCCAGAGAGGTTAACAGGCCCCAGTATTTGTAAAAAACAAGTGTATGTTGTGAATGTCACACTGTCAGTCGGCGTACCTCTTTTTTTTTGACACTTCAGTGTGTGTGTGCTGCTTGAGTTCTCTCACTCACACACACACACCACACACACCCACACACACACACACACACACACACACACACACACACACACACACACACACACACACACACACACACACACGTGCTCCCACTAACATTTTTTACCAGTTCACGTTTATTTCATCTGACATTGTACCAAAAGAAACTATCCCTGCGTGTCATCTGTAGCTCCACTCTGTGTACTTTCTTTTCTGTGTTCATGTTGACTGATCTGACGGACAGGGGATTCCCAGCTCCCAGGACCAATTTACATGCATTTGCACATTTTTAGGGGTGTGAAAAGGGAATGTGCTTGAATTCATGCGTACGCACACTTTGATACATCTGGATATTTTTGTGATTATGCCAGTTTCTGGGTTTTGGAGTGCACCATGTTTCAGTAGAAAATCCACTCAAGTCTTTGTACATGAGGCCTCAAATGTTGACGCAATGCATCCTGGTTCGATTTTCCTATATGTGGTCTGGAGAATTCGTTTTCCATATTCATAGTAATTAAATAGTTCCATAGCAGTGGAACACCTGCTCCAACTAACAGATGTTTCAGAGTTTTGATCAATTCATACCCGAGTTTTGAAGAACCTGTGATGACTGTGGTATTTCATCATCATTTTCAGTCTTCACAGGGACACGAGCAAAACGGAACTTGATCTTCTCAGTGTTCAGCCAGTGAAGCTGCTGTCCCTCGTTACTTGTCCAGACTTCCTCTCGTTCCTGTTTAACATCCTTCTGGTCGACACTCAGACTCAACTCCTGCTGTTCAGGGAGCATTTCTTCTTTAATCACCAACTGCTGCAACATGTCTGCAAGGAAGCAAATAATATGAAGAAGAACATTTGTCAGAGTGAAGACAAACCAGCAGCACTGTCACCATGAAGTTACTGCACTGATGGAACTGATACTGTGGAATAACACATCAAGCCTCCTTGGTTCAGATTTTTTTTTTCACATTCTTGATCTGGACCCAGATGATGCTTTTACACAGTGCTTAATTTGTAAAGTGGGAGGTCCCGGGGCGCAGAGGATGGGTGGCTCCGGTGCAGAAAAAAAAGAAGGGGGGGGGGGTGCTTGCGAACAACGCTGTGCGCCACACTGAAAATAAACTGGGCATGTATTGTAGGCCTGATAACACTAGTCACACCAAATCCGGATAGAGTACAAATTCCTGTTTAATGATGTACAGTGGTCCCTCGTTTATCGCGGGAGTTACGCTCTAAAAATAACCCGAGATAAACGAAATCTGCGAAGTAGTCAGCGCTATTTTTTTTACAATTATTATAAATGTTTTAAGGCTGTAAAACCCCTCACTACACACTTTATACACTTTTCTCAAACAGGCATTAACATTTTCTAACTTTTCTCTCTTGTGTAAACACTCTTTTTTCTTCTGTGCGAGAAGATTATAAACAGACACACGCAGAACACAATGCGCTGCTCTCCCTTCGCTCACTGCCTCAGGGGGTACGGATGCGGGACCCGCAAAGAATCCAAGTCCTCTCTCGGTGGCCACGGAGCTCTGCGGCTACGGTCAACATCCGGATCAAAACAGCGAGCCTAGCCTCTGGACCTGTTGCCAGATTTGGCGCAATTCCGCACAGCAGACAGGAGGGCGGTGTGAGTGGCAGTGAGAGCAATCGCAGTGATTTATATATATATATATATTGTTAGTCAAGAGAGGTGGCGGATCACGGATCCAGTATAAATAGCTGGCGGAGCCAACGTCCGAGGTTCCAGAGCGCGCTCCGGCTTGTTCCCCCTCAAATTAAGCCCTGCTTTTACACAACTCAGAGGTTCAGTCCAGTTGAAGAAATGCTTGATATTTGTTAAAGTTTGATCATCGTCACCTTGTTTGTAAAAAAAACCTGTACAAATGTGCCACGAACAATCACAGCTGAGCGCAGTCTACTGCGAGCTGCACTTTGTCTGGTCAACAACATCACAGAACACTCAGGTCCTGAATGAGAACCAACCAGACAGACAGCTGGTCCAACCCCCTCATCAAAGTAAGGATCTGATCTCATCCTGCCAAAGGCAACTGCGAGACAAACTGTTTGATTTTGCTGGGTGGCACTCCTCCCTCGCATAACTCACAGGGTGTTGTGTTTGTTTTCTAGTGAGGCGACAAGGCTCCTCCCAGTTTTCTCTCAGATCAGTCACTGGTGTCACTGCTCACCCACCTTGGATCTGCTGAGGAGACGCTGAGTGGGTGAGGGGGGGGGGAACAAGAGAATAGCCAAAGGGACTTACAATGTCATTGGCATTGCAGGGGTGGTGGCCAAGTGGTTAATGCGTTTGGTTTCAGTGCAGAAGGTTCCGGGTTCAAATCCCACCCCTGCCACATTTCTCCATGCAATGTGGAGTTGTGTCAGGAAGGGCATCCGGCGTAAAACCTGTGCCAATTCAACAGGCAGCTCCACCTTGGATTTGCTGTGGTGACCCCGAGTGCAAACAAGGGAGCAGCTGAAGGGACTTACTACTTACAATGTCTTCCAATCAAATTAAAGGACGCACACCCCTGAAACGCTGCGGGACATCGCTGCATAACAGAGAAGATGCTGTTCCAGCTCGTGGATGAGCAGTGTGCGAAGATCTCGCAGCCAAAAACAAAGGGATCATATCAGCGGGGGATTATATAGTCAACAGGGACATCATTCTGCAAGCCAGTGAGTGTGCTGTAGGCTTTATTAATATTATTACTATTATTTTTTTTATTATTATTTTACTATTTAACTGATTTTATCTTGTCCTTACTGGATACACTCAGGGGAATTTACACAGTCAGTTCACATGGATAATAACAGCTGAACACTGTGTGCAAATGTGTCTGTTTCAGCTGCGAGTGGCCACTTCATTGAGATACCAACGGTGACATTGTCGCTTGTTCACGTGTTGGGTCGCTAATCCATGTCTCCAACTGCTCTCCACCAGTCACACCCAGTGAGACAGGACCATTACCATTCATCAATTCCACCTGATGATAATATTAATAATAATAATAATAATGTCTGATATGCAAAGTACAACATCACCAATGTGTTTTATACCTTAAGACACTTGTGTAAAAAAAAAAAAAACACTTTGGAAAACACTTTGGAGTGCATTTGCTCATTAAAGCTTTGGTAACTTGGGAACTCTAGTTGGGTTCATAAGTATTTGGACATCACCAGCTTTGTGTATTTGCATGTGTATGTACAACAACACAATGGTGTACAAGCCAAACGATAAAAATGTGTTTTGAGTGAACACTCAAACATTGTAGGGTCGATAACACATTTGTGATTTAAAATGATTTATAACAGGACTTCCGGTGGAGCGAATGGATTAGATAGACGTGTGAGACACAGAGCAATAAAAGAGCTGAGAGAGCAACTTCAAGGCGGCACTGCGCTTAACCTGGACAAACTAAGTCAAGAAATACATGAAAACCTGGACAGATTTGGTAACGACTTTAACGGAAAGCTGGACAGTGCCGTGAGCGAAGTCAAAAGCCTGGCGCGCAGAATGGATGAAGCAGAATCACGAACAACCAAGTGGAGAGCTGGGCAGAAGAAGCCACCAAACTGCTGTGCACATGTCTGGAGCAGCAGAGAAAACTTCAGCTTAAAGCTACTGATATTGAATCAAGGTCACGCAGGAATAATGTCCGTATTTTAACTTGCCAGAGGGCATCGAGGAAAATAAGCCCACCCCGCAGTTTATTGAGCGCTTTCTCAAAGAACACCTGCAAATACCCCGTGACCTGAGAATCCAGCGCGCCCACCACTCCCTAGTGAGCAAACCACCACCCGGCGCCCCTCCAAGAGCTGTCATTGTCAATTTCCTGGAATATTCAACGAAGGAGCTGGTCTTGAGAGAAACGTGGAAAAAGAAAAAAGTTCAGGTGGGCTCCAACTCTATTTATTTTGATCACGACTACCCTCCAGAGATCGTGGCCAAGCGCAAGGAATACAGCGTGATCAAGAAAATACTCAAAGAAAAAGGAATGTGCTTCCAAATCCCGTTCACCAATATGAGGATACACTGGGAGTCGGGCGCGCGCACTTACAGCAGCAGCAGACCGTTTACGAGGAGCTGCTGCACCATGGCTTTGATGTGGAGGTGCCTGTCCCGGAGGACAACGTGACCAGCGCGGTGGACATGCTCGGGAGCTTCTGGGGTGGCAGCAAGTGGACAGCGGCGGATTTGCTGTGACACGAAGAGCTAAGACCAAACTGCGGAGCTTCCAGAGAGAAACAGATGAGTAGGATGACGCGGAGCGTCCTCTTGATTAAAGGGCAGCGAATCATCGGCTTTGTTTTCTTTTTTCAGCTAAACCACAAACGTGGGAGAGAGAGAAGGCAACCCTTACTACTTATTTTTAGTTGGACACATAGGATAGAAGTGTTTACTCAGACAGACACATCAGCTATCATTTTTGGGCCCTCTCTATCTGAGAGGTTTTCCCCTGGACCACCCAACAGGGTCAGAACAGAGGAGGTGACTCTTCTTTTTGGAAGTCAAGTTTCTGTTATGTTTTTTCTGGTTCCATATTGTGTTATTGTTCATTTGTTACTTGGGGTCACTGTTTTAAATGTGCATTACAAAGTTTTAGTTTCTGAATGTTAAATGACATAAAAATAGCATCTTTGAATGTAAACGGTCTAAGTGGTCCAGTAAAACGGAAAAGGATTCTCACAAAAATAAAAAAAGACAGAATACAGGTTGCTTTCTTACAGGAAACGCACATGTCGATGACTGAGCATGAAAAATTTAAAGGCTTGGGTATACCAATGCATTTCTAAGTTCAGACAAGGAGGCAGGTATATATAGTAAAGGGGAGGGTGGATAATGTGGTGGTCACATTTGCTAACGTCTATGTCCCACCTGAAAGTGATAGAAAATTTCTCAAATCACTCTTTGATATAATTATCACCAACAGTGATGGAATACTGATCTGTGGTGGAGAATGGAATACAATTCAAAATTTTTCTTTAGACACAAGTTATAAAAGACAGAAAACATATAGATCCAAAGATCTGAGGGCCTTAATTAAACAATCTGGGCTATGCGACATCTAGAGAGACCTGAATCCTAAAGAAAAGGTTTTTACTCATTACTCCCACACACATAAAGTGCACTCAAGACTTGATTTCTTTTTGTTAAATAATGTTGATAGACACAGAGTGAAGTGAGTGCTCAATTGGCACATCTGATATATCAGACCACCACATTGTCTACCTGTCATTGCAACTGTCTAACATACCAAAGGTTACTCTATGGAGATTAAATATTGGGATACTCAATAAAGAAGCCATAGTAAAAGAAATAAAAAAGGAAATAGCAGAATGTATAGAGGTATAATGACAATGGTCAAGTGAGCCCAACTATGGTGTGGGATACAGTTAAAGCAGTGTTGAGGGGGAAACTCATTTCGAGGACATCCTATTTACAGAAGGTGAGAAGAGAAACATACGACAATTTGGGAAAAAAAAATTAAGAATCTCGACTCAAATTAATACACAATACTGACAAAAAATTGTTAGATAAAATAAAACACACTAACACCAAAATAAATGATTTAGTCCAGGAAGAAGTAGAAAAACGGTTAAGATTCTGTAAACAACCTACTATGAATCAGGCCCCCAAAGCAACAAAAATATTAGCGAGACGTCTTCGGACACAAGAACAAAAAACATGCAGTCCTCGGAATCAGGGACCCCTCCTCAGGTAATTGACTCATGACATAAAGCAAATCCATACCTTTCTGTGAAAAATATTATGAAAAATTGTACTCAAGCCCCCCTCCAGTGACAGATAGTGATATCACTAATTACTTATCTCAACTAGATTTGCCTTCACTAGGAATAACGCAAAATGAAGTCCTAACTGCCCCATTACTAGAAAAGAATTAGATATTGCAATTGGTCATCTTAAAAACTCTAAAATGCCTGGCAGTGATGGATACCCTAATACAGGGGTGGGCAATTAATTTTTACAAGGGGCCACATGAGGGACCTGAATTGTGTCAAGGGGGCCATACCAATGGTATCTTTAGATTAATTCTGCCCAACTGTCTCCATTGTAAAATGCACTTAGGTACATAATGTGTATCATTCAGTTCATGAATATCTGAAGTTTTTAATAATGAGAACTGTTGTACGCTAAAAATTCACATTTAATTACTATTCGCAGCTGCAGTATACAGGTGGAGTGAAAAACAGAAGACACGTGGTCTGAAACATCTTACAGGCGTGAACCACACGAAATCCAGTCAAGTCCACATATATAACACACAATGACACGTTTGCTCTTAGCTTCACAATAAAAGCATCTGACTAGTTTAACCAGGCATTTTCAGAATATTGAATTTTACCAGTGACTGCAGTTCTTCCAACATGGCAACTTCTCACATTAGACTGTAAATAGTGTAAATAAAACAATTCCGACTCAACTTTTTTCATTGAAAAATGCCTTAATGCATATTTGAATAGCTGGTACTGGTAACTGGGAGAATAAAACTATTCTGTACTATTTATAATTAGGCTATGTGAATTGTAGTGTAGAGGTCAAATACAGGGCAAGACATAATACATCAAACAATATCTTGGCAATGTTTTCAACCTCATTTCACCTCTTCGTGAGATAAATCAGTCCGTTCTGGGCTTCAACAGGGCATTGAAGCTTGGCTGAATGGTCAGAAGTGCTATGGCGCAGAACAGCTGAGAGGTGGTCATCAGTGATAGAGATCTGTGTTTAGATTTGTTGAACTTCATCACTGAGAATGTCTGTTCACACACGAATGTAGAGCCAAAGAGGGCTAGAATACGCTGAGTGACATGTCTCCTCAGGTGTGGAAGCTCTCCTTTTTCAGAGAGGAGTAAAAGTCCAGCAGTGAGACCGACCTAAAGTGCTCTGCCAGAAGTATGTCAGACTGTAGGTCAATGAGTTCCAGCTGAACATCAATTGGTGCATTATCAACACTAAGCTGAAGGGAAAGAACCATGTGCATTTCACTTTCAAGAGTTTTGAAATCTTGAAATCGCCTTGAAAACTCGTCATGCAGAGCTTATAACATGTTGCGTACTTGTGGAGGTGATTGGCTGATCTTGTGGTTTCCTTTAGTGTTGGCAAGTGGGTCGAATGTTGTCCTTCACTGTGGTTCGGAGAAAGCTGCAGCTTTCTCATGAAAGCCTTCACTGCACTGTACATCTCATACACAAAAGCACCCTTGCACTGCAGTTTGACATTTAGTTCATTCATAAGGTCAGTCACATCACGGCAAATCCGAGGTCTGCCACCCAGTCTCATCTGAAAGCTCTGGGATGTCATGTCTTTTCTTAACACAGAAAGCCTGATACTGGTCTTTCAGGTCCCAGACACTTTCAGTACTTTGCCCAGCTGAGCCACCTGACGGCACGTGATAGCTTATTTCACTATTTCAGTCTCATTTTCCTCCAGAAGTGCAACAAGTGTCTGTGATTTAATGCTCTCACTCTGAAGAAGTTCCCTATTTTAGTTACAGCATCAACAACGGAGTATTTGCAACACTGTCTTACATAAAACTTCCTGATGTATAATGCAATGTAAAAATGTGTAATTTCTGCACAGGGTTGATTTCTGTCACTTTATCCTGCATTCATTTAGAAGCCCACATTCTTCCCTGTCAGATTTGGACAACCGTCCGTTGTCACAAAGAACCTTTAGCTTTTCCATTTCAGTCCTAATTTGTCCAAACATGCAGTTACCTCTGGTGAACAAGTCCAGACCAGTGTTGTCCCTTTCATTGACTGCATGGCTGCCAGCTCCTCTGTGATTTGAAAGTCCGCACTAATCCCACGTAAAAAAATTAGTAGCTGGTTGGTGTCACGTACATCACAGCTTTCATCTAATGCCAGAGAAAAACAGTCAAGTCGGCGGCTCTGTTCTTCAGCTGAAGCTCCAAGTTTCTAGCGATGTCCTCCACACCGCGCTCGTGACAGTGCGTCGGAGAGTGACACGGCCATTTTATACAAAGTACTGGAACGACTTGGAGTTTAACAGTAAATTTATCACTTATATCCAGACGCTTTATAACAATCCAGTAGCTAGAATCAAAATTAATGGCCATCTGACATCTAGTTTTCAATTGTATAGGGGAAATCGTCAGGGTTGTGGGCTCAGCCCCTCCCTCTCTGCTTTATTTATTGAGCCTCTGGCTCAGGAAATACGACAAAATGATGAAATTCAAGGTATCACAATAGCCAACACTAAACGTAATAGCCCTGTTTGCTGATGATATTATCACTTACCTACAGAATCCTAATGAATCAATTCCAAAACTTATGTCAATTTTAAAAGAGTTTGGACGTTTGTCAGGTTATCATTTAAATATTACTAAGACCCAAGTCTTGACCATCGATTATCAACCAAGTAATTTAATAAGACAACAATACAAACTAAAATGGGATACTAAACAGTTAAAATATTTAGGTGTGTTCATCACACAGGAATTTGATAATCTCTTTTACTTAAATTTTAATAAAATAATTGACTCAATACAGAAGGACATTAGTCAATGGTCATCACTTACATTGGATTTTGGTGCAAGAACTGAGATAGTGAAGTTTAATATTTTACCAAGATTTTTATATTTTTTTAATGGCACTGCCCATTATAATCCCAGACTCACATTTTAATACTTGGAACAAATTAATTTCACGATTTATATGGGCAGGTGCCAGACCAAGGGTTAAACTTAAAACACTTCAAATATGTAAAGAAAGTGGTGGCTTGGCTGTTCCTAATCTGAAAGAATATTATTTTGCAGCCCAATTAAGAAATATAGCATGTTGGTGTTCTCCTGAATTTGAATCAGGATGGAAACAAATTGAGATAGATTTAGAGCCTATACCACCATGGCAATTATTGGGAGACAGTATGAACAAGCCAAATAGCAAAAAACTGTATTGTACAGAACCTTTATTTTATATGGCATAGAATAATCAGAAAATATAATTTGTCGAAGATAGTCGGCATTTTGGTCTGGCCCTCCTTCTTTTCACGGTTTCAACCAGGCAACCTTTCGGAAAATTGAAAGTAGAATTTAATTTGGATAATTCAGACTTATTCAGATATCTGCAGGTTTGTCATTTTTATAATGTTGAAATTAAATCTGATGATCCCAGCACAAATAATGTCTTTTTGAAAGTATTCACAGACACTTATAAACTTTTAACCCGTAAAACACTATCCAACTTTATAAAGGGCTGCAAAAACAAAAAGGTAATAACACATTTTATATAAATCTAATGGAAGAAGAACTCAGCATTGTCCTGTTAGAGGGTGATTAGCTGAAGATGTGCAATACACAACAAACCACAACAAGCTCCAAAAGGTGGAGGGAATTTGGGGGAAGTGCCTCATGTGATTCTTCATTACTCCCTCAATTACAGCTAAAATACAAGGGTTTGTTCAGCCGTGTTGGAGACAGTGTGTCACTCAAATGCCATCACGCTCACATTTTTGGACAGTACAAAATTAAAACCTTTCTGGGACAATGTATTTGAATAAACTATTGTGTCATATGCAATTCCCAGGGATCCCCAAATCTATCTCCTCGGCCTTCTAACAGAAGAGCTTTCAGAAGAGGACATGTACCTTTTAAAGTTTGTCAGTTGCATCGAAAAAAAAAGCTAGTGACAAGGAACGGACTAAACCCGACCCCCAAGTCTTAATCACTGGCTGGACATCATCGAAGGAATCTACATTATGGAGAAACTGACCTTTTCCCTGACATGTCTTTTAAAATGCTGGAAAAAATGGTTAGAATACACAAAAATGTAACCTAATGTAACATGACCCACATGTTTTTTGTTTTGTTACTGCAAAAATCCCAATAAAAAAATAAGTATAAAAAAAAAAAAAAAAAAAAAGAGATTTATAACCAACCTATGCACAGTTTTTTTTTCCCCCCCAAACACAGCCACAGAGATGAGGACAAATTTATTGGCTCCCAATGAAATTAACATTTTCTTCCAAAATTTTCCCCAAGTGCTTTTTAACAAAGCAAGGAAATTTCAACATAGCATTTAAGATAAAATCAACTTTAGTTATCCCAAATGAATTATTTTGCCAGAGTACAAAAACCAGAACATATTAGGGCTGAAACGATTCGGCGAGTACTCGAATAATTCGTTACAAAAAATGCTCGAGGCAATTCTGTGCCTCGAAGCTTCGTTAACATTGTAGTACATATGCCAGACCGGTGTGTGGCTCTGTAACGTCACGTCTGACAGAAGATCCTCTCAGCAGAAGTCCACTCTTTCTTCTGTGTTTGCTCAGAGTCGCTTTTTAGGGCAACACACAACGCTTCACAAACACTGCAACTTTAATAAATAAAATGAAATAAACTGACGTTGAGGCTTGCATGTTCAACCTCCAGCTTGAAATGCATCTGCTGAATCATAGAGAAAGAGGGATTAAAAAATATATATAAATCATGAAGGGCCCAGTCCAGCAACATAAAAAAAAAAAAAAACAACTTAAAAATGGTTAATAGAACCAAACAGAAAGAACACATCACATCACCCATTTCAGCAAAATGTCAAGACTTTGGCGCAGTGACACTGTGCCATTGCTGAGTCGGGAGAGCCCTGGACTATTGATGATGTTTAAAAATGGAGAAGTACTTTTTATCCGTTTACTTGATTAATCGCCAGAATAATCGATAGAATACTCGATTACTAAAAATAACAGATAGCGCAGCCCTTGAAAACAATATTTTTGATATAACAATAAGTACAACACATTTATGTGAAATGACTGGGAGATATATTGCACAGATGCTTCAGAATATTGCACATACTCTGAATAAATCATTCATAATTCATCCTGCAGAAGGGGGAGGAAGTATACGTCTTATGATTGCCACAGGTAGGAAAGACCTACTGCGGTGTTCTGTGGTGCACCTCGTGGTCTCAGTCTATGGTCGAAGGTGCTCTGACAAGAAGTCCGTGTGGCATACAGGGGATGGGAGGTGCTGTCCAGGATCCTGAGCAGCTTCCTCAGCATCCTCCTCTCTGACATCTCATTCACAGATTCCAGCTCTCCTGATGAGCTTGTTGAGTCTGTTATGTCAGCTGCCTTCACCTGCTTGCCCAGCACACTACAGAATAGAAGATGATGCTGGAAAATCCCCACAGCTGGAGAGCACATCCCTTTAGCACTCTGGGGCTGAGGCCATCAGGACCCGCAGCCTTTCCTTAACACAGGGAAATAAATTCTCTTCTCACATCCTCAGCAGGTGATGGTGATGGAGAGGATGGAAAGAGCCCGGTTGAGAAGGGGGCAGGAGGGCCAGGGTGTCTGGGCAGGAGCAAGTGGGAGTGTCAAGGACAATGTATGGTAAAGGCAGAGCTGGAAGCTGATGGAGGATTATCATCAATTTCCCTGATGGAAGTCACTGAGGTAGTCAAAACAACTCCGCAGTGGCAAGGCCTCAGAGGTTGATGAGATCTGTCCAAAAATGCTGAGGCTTTGGGTCTGGAAGGACTGTCTTGGATGACATGTCTAATCAACACTGCGTTGAGGTCTGGGACAGTGCCTGAGGAGTGGCAAACTGGGGTGGTGGTCCCCATATTTTAAAAAGGGGACTAGAGAGTGTGTTCCAATTACAGGTGCATCACACTACTCAGCCTCCCAAGTAAATTCTACTCCAGAGTGCTGGAAAGGAGGGTTTGGCCGATTGTCGAACCTCTGATTAAAGAGCAACAATGCGGGTTCCATCCCGGTTGTGGAACAACAGACAAGCTCTTCACTCTCACAAGGATCCTGGAGGGTGCCTGGGAGTATGCTCATCCAGTCCACATGTGTTCTGCGGACTTGGAGAAGGCGTGTGATCGGGTAGCCTGGGAGATACTGTGGGAGGTGCTGTGGGAGAATGGAGTGGGGGGGTGTCCCTTCTCAGGGCCAACCCATGTCTGTACTCACAAAGCGAGAGCTGTGTTCAGGTGCTCGGGAGGAAGTTGGACTTGTATGCAGTGGGGGTTGGCCTCGCCAGGGCCGTGTCTTGTCACCAATCCTGTTTGTGATCTTCATGGACAGGATATCGAGACGTAGTCGAAGGGGAGAGGAGGGTTTCCAGTTTGGTGGGCTCAGCGTCTATTCACTGCAGATGATGTGGTCCTGTTGGGTTCATCAGCATGTTACCTCCAACACTCACTGGATTGGTTCAATCGCCGAGTGGGAACCGGCTGGGGTGAGGATCAGCACCTCTAAATCCGAGTAGGGAATGCGGCCTTGCCCAAACTGAAGGAGTTCAAGTACCTCAGGGTCTTTTTCATGAGTGAGGGGACAACAGAGCATGAGACTGGCCGGTGAATCAGCACAGCAGGGGTGGTATTGCATTCACTCGACTGTACTGTTGTGAGGAAAAGGGAGCTGAGCCAAAAGGTGAAGCTCTCAATCTACTGGTCAATCTACATATCTACTTTCACCTATGGTCATGAGGGTTGGGTCACACTGAAATAATTAGATCGCAGATACAAGTGGTTGAAATGGGCTTCCTTAGGAAGGTGGCTGGTGTCTCCCTTTGAGATGAGGTGAGAAGCTCGGTGATCCGTGGGGAGCTCAGAGTAGAGCCACTGCTCCTTTACATTGAAGGAGCCAGCTGAGGTGGTTCGGACATCTGGAAAGGATGCCCCCTAGGAGCCTCCCTAGGGAGGTGTTCCAGGCACGCCCATCTGGGAGGAGACCCGGGGGAAGACCCAGGACTAGGTGAAGAGATTTTATCTCCACAATAAGAATGCATTGGAATCCCTCAGTCAGAGGTGGTCAATGTGGCCCGGGAAAGATAAGTCTGGGGTCCCCTGCCAGAGCTGTTGCGCGCGTGACCTGATCCCGGATAAGCGGCTGAAGATGAGTGAGTGATCATCAACAACTCTCACGCTTAAAATTCTGGATTAATACTGAAGGATTTTGATGGAAATTTTTTTCCCTTTCAATGGACAGTCTCCTCAGCTGAGCTCTGAGCTGCCATTTCAGAATGCTTCACAGCCTCGGGACGCTGAAGCAGCTGACTTTTCAGCACACATTTTCAGCAACAATTCAATTCATATTTTAGAAAATCCGTGCTCGGAGGCACAGACAATTTGAACCCGAGAGCCAGGCCGAAATTTGCCGCAACCCACGGCTAAGAACACTGCAGAAGAGAGCTCTCTGAAACAGCTCAGCTTCAGAAACCTCCCCCCTCCCCTCCTCACGATTGGAAGCAAACAAAGCAGACAGAAAACATCACAGGTTATATCGTATTTTCCGATACTTGAATTACACTGTATCAGAAGCTGATACAGATACTGGATGGGATCGGTAGCATCGTTTGGTGTGCGTCACATTTGTGCATCAGATACTGGACCATAAATACGGACATGACATTGGAAGAGTATTAGTTTTAAGGAAGTAGACTAGTCAAGTATGGTCCAAGAATCTTAAATATGCATTTTTTGCCGATGACAAGTGCTCTGAATGTTGATTCAACTGTGTTCCCACAATGAGCATGTGTTATGCTCTGAAACTTCACAGGTTATAATCAAGACAGTAACCTTTAAATGGTATATTACATTACATATTTCAAGGTACTTAATTTTCTACCCTATGGTGGCCAAAATCTGTCCATGTTCTCATACCACAACCCCTTATTATTAAGTTATATTGTTATTTACCAAAGGTTATTAGTGAAATTTCATTTTTAAATTTGTTTGGAAAAGTTTGAGAGCAGCTCGGTGGATCAGTGGTTAGCACTGTTGCCACACAGCAAGAAGGTCATGGGATCACATCCCACCCGGGACCTTTCTGTGTGGAGTTTGAATGTTCTCCCCATGTTTGTGTGAGTTCCCTCCAGGAGTTCGGGCTTCCTCCCACATTCAAAGACATGCAGGTGTGATGAATTGTCCATAGATGTGAATGTGTCCGTCTGTCTGAGTGTGTGGTCCTGTGATAGACGGGTGTCCTGTCCAGGGTGAAGACCACTTCACATCCTATGACTGCTGGTATTGGCTCCAGCCTCCCCACTGCTTCATTGGCGCGAGTCCCAAAAATGGATGGATGAAAGAATTTGAGAAATAAGGTAGCAAGCCTCAGCTGAGCAATTTCATTTACACAGAATTTTCATTTTCAGCAACACGGATTCGTTAAAGTGGAGGTGACACCAACAAATGTGCACAAATAATCACTAAAAATGATGAAATGTTGACATTTTTAAAAATCCTGAACAATAAAAGTCAATGATAAGTGCGCAGGTGAAGGATAAACTTCAGCTGTCTGAAGTCTGCACTCTATTTCAGCCCCGTTCAGCCCTCAGCCGTGGCCATATTGTTGCTACGTCATCACTAGAATGGCACCTGCTGATTCAAGCCCAAATCAATTGGCAACACGGTCGAGGTCGAGCTGTTTTGACTTTTTTGGGGGGGGTTTTTTTGCATTTTTTTTTAAGTCCAGTCTGAAGGTGTTTCTGAAGCAGCTGTGGGGACACAGAATTTACGGTTTAGAGCCTTATTTTGATGACGATAAACTCTGGAAGAAAACCTTCACCATTCTGTGTTCTGAACTGTGCCAATATCGTCACTGTTGTCAGACTGATTATAAAAAAAAAAATAATAATCCAGCCGATTTCAGCATGGGTGGGGGTGATAAACTTTTTTCCCTGAGAAATAATTTTAAATCTGAAAAGTGTCAGAGCGACTGAAAATAGCTACTGTTAAAATAACTATTGTTTTCCTTCTTGAATACGTTATTATTAAATATTAAAACCATTCACACAAGAAGTAAATAGTATAGTCTTACCTGTCCGTTTCAGTGAGATCACTTTTAAACTTATCCACCTTCACAAAACCACATCTGAAAATAATTTAATTCCTTCTGTTCTGGTTGAAGAAACTCCCATTTGTCAAACTGAACTTGTGCCAGGTTCCAGCACCATCTGTAATCAGTTATTGCAGCTGATCGATCCAGTCTGTGTTGTTAAGAGCTGCTTTGAGCAAAGCCGCTCTGTTAACGAGCCGCTTGGTGTGCAAGAAAAAGACTCAGAGTGCCTGGATCATGGAACATTATCCCATGATCCAGAAAACAATTAATAATCTGAAAATTTCAGTTTTGGTCTCATTGTGGAGTGGAGAAGCAGGGACTCCATACGAGTGTGCACTCGTCAATATAAGTGTTCCACCTGCCATTCTGCCGGCGAAAAGTAACCGTTCTTACACCGAAAATACGGTGCAACTCCGACCTGAACCACATGGCTGTCAGTCACCTGTAAAAATCTACTAATTAATGGGACAATTAAGATAATGGTTCTGGAGCTGACGCTGCTTCCTCCTCCTTCTTGTCCAATGTCGGCACGCCGAGAAGTTCCTGGTTTTTCACTGGCGCGCAGTTCAAAATCCAAATATTTATCTCTTCAAGAACTGAGCACCAGGAAAGGATGAATTTCAAACTGTTGTTTAATTTTAGTCTTAAATATTCAAGAAAACATGCCATTGTGACGCCTACACTTTAACCAAAAGAAACATTAAATATCAGTTATTTGTGCAAGTGTTGTACAAGTAATCATCCATCCATAAATCATCATCCATCAAGACCAGGCACCTAAGTGGCTCTATTCTCTTTTTAGATATACTTTAATATACACTAGTAGAGTTCTACCTTAGATTTGAATGTATAATAGAAGATATAACTTACTGAATTTCATGTTAACTTTGTCATGGCTGCAAGCAACTGAAAATTTTTGATTGAACATTTTCCGTGAGTGACGGACTGTGCGGCGAAGCCGCAAAGTCATCTAGGGGGTCTGGGGATGCTCCCCCGAAATTTTGAAAAAAAATGGTGCAATTTGGTGCATTCTGAGTGCAATTTGGACAGTTTTCCTTTGCTTAAAACAGTGCTTTTGACTCTTATCATACTGCAAAAAAAATGACTAAAGTGTATTAATTTCATCACAATTTATTACTATTTTGTATGACAGTATGTGTCCATAATAAGTTACCATCCACAAATGGAATGACCTGTCTGCAATAATTTAACTGACTATAATTTCTGCTTTCATTCTACACATTTAATCAAATCCTAAGTGTCTTACAAAATAAATAAATTATTCGAACCTTTATGCTATTACCTGGTAAAATACATAAAGACACTTAAAGACACTAAAAGACATGATAAGTATTGCCAATAAAAAGTCTTTTCCCCGTTGTTGAAGCTTATCTCCTTTCCTGCCATGTAGGGCAAATGAAGTTCCTTCAAGTGGCATCCCACTTCCTTGGCATAAACTCCCACACTTCTGGCAAGTACTGGTCATCACACCTGTACATCTTCACCTCTCTCCAAAGACTTGGGGTGTGGATGGATGGCATGTGGCCGTAGGCATTCTCCACATTGAGTAGGGTCCACGATACCTACATACTTCAGCACCTCACCTGCAGTTCTACTGGCAGCAAGTCCATGGCTGTTATTAGATAAAAAATGGAAGTCTATGGTGGCATCTGCATTCATGTTATCTGTATGGCACTGCTGAGTTTCTTTTTAATGTTTTATTTAATTTGGAGATCACTTTTTGGGGGTAAATTGTACATATATTTAGGTATTGTAAATTAACTGCAGTTGTATTTACTGTTAATTAAGCAACCACTGAAGATATGTGCACTGGGGTCGGATTTTTACTTCTTCCCACTCCCTTTCGAACTTTCTTGTTGTCATTTTTTGATTTGCTTCTTTTTTTTATCTTGTTTATTTTTTTCATATGAGTGTAGAGGTACAGTGAGTACAAAGAAGCTTTGTTCATTGATTTGCTATATTGTGAACTGCCATGAACTGGAATTGACAACTAAGTTCGAAATAAAAAAAAATTGATTGATTGATTGAACCACCAGACCAACTGAATTTTAAATAAAGTCTTGTGAAATACTGTCACCACAATCCAGCACTTTCAAATGCCACAAGTTTTAATATAAATGATAAAAATCATAACCATGAACACTTTTACAGTATTAGCATTTTATTTTACTTCAAAATATTTTATTTTACAAATATATCTTGTCATTTTTGAATCGATTAAAGAGTAAAAACTTAATAAATCAGTTGTAAGTACTAAAAGAAGTTTATGTAGAAAGCAATTTAGCCAGAAGGTTGAGAGGGGGGAAGTGTTGACTTTTTAAGTACTTGAAAGACACTGGACTCATCAAGAGGATTTAGTACTGCTATAATGGACTGATGCAGCAGGTGGCAGCAGTGCGATGCCATTAGAGTGTCGTAGAAGAAGAGAGGGGTAAGGTAGATTTCATCACCGGGACACACGTTTGGAGAGGAGTGCATTTCATGTCAAAATAAAGCTATAAAGTGTAAAACGGAAGGAAATCAATTGTAAGGCCTGAAAGGAGTTTCTGTACGAATATTTAGCAGTAAAGTCCAGTGAGAGGAGGAAGTGTTGCCTGTTTAAATACATGAGGATTTAGGGTTGCTTTAACGGCCTGATACAGTAGGTGGCAGCAGTCCAACAATAAGGATGCCGGCTGCCATTAAACACCGTAGAAGAAGAGAGGGTGAGTATGATTTTCTCATAGGGACACCCGTTTGATAGGAGCGCGTTTCGTGTTGAAATAAAGCCATAAAATAATATTATTTTTAAATTAGCGGTTTTATACTACGATATAAAGGGAACATGGAAAAAAAATTGGACGGTCATCCATAAACGGAGGTTTTGCTCACATGTTTACCTTCAGAAAGCAATGAGCGTGGTGACTGAGTCGCTGTCCAGAACACCACTGCGCACACACGACCGCTTCCTGTAATGGCGACCTCCGTATGGAATACATTTTAAAGCAAATTCCATCCTTCTCTCCCGTTTTGTGTCGAAATGAAGCAATAAAATATTTTTTCAGTTAGCGATTATAAATGACGGAATAAACGGAACCAAAAATAAAAACTGACGGACATCCGTTTACAGACGGAGATTTTGCAGCCATGCTTTGTTCATAGATTTACATTTGTTCATGTTGCTTTTCTCCGGTAGCAAAAGTAAGTAAGACCCTTCGGCTGCTCCCTTGTTTGCACTCAGGGTCGCCACAGCAAATCAAAGGTGGATCTGCATGTTGTTTTGGCACAAGTTTTACACCGCATGCCCTCCCTGATGCAACTCCACATTACATGGATAAATGTGGCAGCGGTGGGAATTGAACCAGGAACCTTGCGTACTGAAACCACTTGGACACCACCCCTGCAGGCTTTTTCCCCACTATTTTTTTTTCGGGTTTTCCAGAATGACCGAGGGTTCTGCACGCGCCATACGGGCACATTCTGTCGGGGGCGCGCGTCCTTTTTGTCACTTTGAAAATATTCTTCCGATTAAAGGACTGTTTTCTTTAAAGCTCGTTTTGCTCCCCACTTTACGACCACGAGCCACTGCAGTTAACATATTAGAAACAGTTCATACATTTAAATAACAGACATAAAGTTGACTCTGATCTGTTTAGCTGCTATGCTAACCAGCTCCAAACTAGCCCCGCTGCTAACGTCCTGCTAATGCGTCTGTTAATGAGTCCTAAGCATCTATTAGCGTCCTTTGGCTCGTGTACAAATAAAGTGTGTTACCTGCTAAAATGCTCCGCTCCACAGACTCGGGACAAATGAGGATAATAAAAGATTAATTTGAAATGTTGGAGAAAAACAGAGAACATCAACGAGCAGACTGTCACCTCCGTCCAAGCAGCACAGTGATTGGCTCAGACACATCAGCCAATCAGAACGACGTGTCTTGGAGGAGTCCAACACGGTCAACATTCTTCTTCTTCTTCTAATAGATTCCGGCAGGCTATACGATGGCGTAGCATAATGCTGCCCCCCACAGGTAATAGTTAAATACTTTATCTTATGTTAGACTCTCACATAGAGGTTGGTGGAATGGAGGAACTTAATCACAGCTTTGTCCACTAAATGCGAGTAACTACCCTCAGAAAAAATTGACCTAAAAGAAAACTCAGTCAATCCACAGTCTGACAAATCTTTAAACAATTTCCGCCTATCACTAGAATACATAGGACAGTACATTAAAACATGATGAACACTTTCCAACTGACCACACTGACACAATACATCTGGATGTTTTCCAATCACTTTTAAATATGCTGCCAACCCACAATGCCCCAGTCTCAATCTAATCAATTTAACTTGATCCTTACGACAGGATGAGAAGCACAGTCAACATTTTTCTGTTGGAAAGATTAAAATACTCCAGAGTATTTTTTGTTTGTTTGTTTGTTCTTTTCCCACCGGCTATTTGTAGACTTTGTTTAAATGTGGGTTTCGATCATGTTTAACCCTGGTGTTATTTTTAGACTCTTGACTGACTGACCCCAGCTAACAGCGCACCGGGGCTGCCCAGATCGATGCCTGACCTAAATAACAGAACACAGATACAACATCTAAAGTAAATTTACAAAACAACAGATTTGCACTGATCTAAAAAATGACCCAGGTGACTGGCAAAAAGCAGAAATCCGCCAAAAAGCGGATATTTTCATCCATGCATCTCAAATATGTAAATAAACGAAGTGCTACTCAACTAAACAATGCAATGTTAATATAAAATTATTGGTATTTGTGACGGTTTGTCAATAGGGGGCGTTAGGGCGCCCCCCCTGAAATTTGACAGGAAAATCCACATAAACATAAAATTTATATTAAAAACAATGAAATAAGCATTTACTTTTTATTTATTTGTTTATTTGACAGGGACAATGCAGTCAACATAGATCGAGCAATATCTGCGACTGATGCGACGCACAAAGAGTTTACAGCTTCAACTAATTCACAACTCTTGTTACAAATTAGTAATTACATGATTCATAATTCTACAATTTACATAATTCATGATTCTAAAAGTTAATTAAATAATAACCTCATTCATCATTTTATTAGATCATCAACCCACCTTCTCAGGTGTAAATATTTCTTACATTTCCACACCTTCCAACACACATCCAGAATTTACAAAACTAACTGAATTTCTGTGGGTTAACACACTCACTCCTCCATTTAAACCTTCCTTTACCCACTTTTTTACTCACAATGCTCTGTCTGCACATGGGGGCAACATTGGTGACTTTTAAGCTAAAACTTGAGCCTGGAGATGAACATCATAAACTCAGATATATTCTTGAGCTCAGGCGGCAATGAGTTCCACAACTTTATGCTTTTAAAAGAAAAGGCAGACTGACTGAACAAATGAAGTCCAACACTGTGGAATGTTACCATAAAATGACAGCCTGTCAGAACCTGTCATTTAATTAAAGGGGTTTCACAATATATGGATTAATACGAGCAGAGTTTTGCACAGCGGCTCAAAGCTCACTCTGTGGTAGGAGACACAAACCCAAAATGGCACAAAAATTCAGCTGCAGTGGAGAAAAAGCCACAAACCGACGGTAGACGAACAGACATTATAAAGAGGAGTTTTTAAAACTCATTTTATTAACAAATTCTGCCATTACAAAGTCATCAAATTCAATCAGAAAGTAGCAAGTATACCAAACATGAAAATACAAGTAGGAACAGTGTAACAATGTTGTAACCACAAAAATAAAATGCAATATAAAGAAAGAAAACAACAGAGGAAAGAAAACACAAGAAAGTCAGAGATTTAATCAAGAACGAACACAGACAAAGAGGAGTAGACACCACATTGGTTGCTGAGGTGCAAGAAATGTGTCCACCGTCTTGGACCAGTTTTCATAGTGATTCTATCACAAGGCACAGTGAAGGTTTGATTTTATAATCCTGGTGCAAATGAGACAATGCCAACCTCCTATATGTTGTGTGGGCCGCCCGAAGAGGAGGTACTGCTGGCCCAACGCCAGAGGGCGCCCTGCCTGTAGGCGGGCTTCAGGCACCAGAGGGCGCAGTCACCGCCAGGAGCACCAGGAACTCTGACAGCTGTCATTCATCAACTCATCATGCCACCCATAAAAGCCTGGAGAAGACACCACACCTCTGCCGAGAAATCGTCTGAATCGTTCAGGTAGACACTCAGCCGTAATATTGAAGCAGCTAAGTTGTGACGTCTTTCACATCTGTACTGGTAGCTAATTTACCTTCTGAGTTTGCAGCTTCTCCACTGACTGCCGAGTCGAAGGGAGTGGTAAGAGGTGGCGTTCTCCACTCTTCACTCTTATACTTGTGTAGTGGAGTCTGCACGGATAACCAGAGGAAGTAGTGGGATTGGGAGGTGGTGTTCTCCCTTTATCAAGAATACTCAGCTGACTGTTTTACTGGGTGTGTGCACACACCCACTCTTGACTGTTTCTGTTTCCTGCCAGCAGTACCCGATCTGACAGCTGGAGATGGTGGCCACCTGGGGACTCAGGACTTGGCAGCTCTGGAGTGTTCCAGATCCGTTGGCGGTGGAAATCGTGTGGGTCCCAACTCTTCTCTGGACGGGCGTCTCCTATCCTCGAGCCTCGAACTTTATAATTGACCTTAGTATTGAATTGTATCTGTATCCGTTGTGCACATTTCACAACATTAAAATTGTTACTTCTTATTTCCATTGACCATTCATTTACGCCCCCTGTTGTGGGTCCGTGTCATTACACTTTTCACAACACTATATACACCACAGTGGTGTAAATAATGCCCTATGGTGTTCTTATTTACACCACGGGGACGTAAATAATGGTGCATCATTACAATTACCCCAAATTAACAAATACAGCCAATATCTGAGGGCTGTTCCCCTCCCCTTCTGAAAGACCTACCAGCAACAAACATCAAACGAAAATAAAGATTATAAGAATGAACAAACAGAAGAACGTACAGTCGTGTTCAGAATAATAGTAGTGCTATGTGACTAAAAAGATTAATCCAGGGTTTGAGTACATTTCTTATTGTTACATGGGAAACAAGGTACCAGTAGATTCAGTAGTGTTATGTGTTGGACGCGGTCGGAGCACCGACCCAGCGTTTGACAGGACCCAGCATAAAATAAGCAGAGCACGTTTAAAAGATAACAATTTAATAGTCATAATAAGTGCAGTGATAACCAAAAATGTCCGGTCTGGTGAGGTGAAAACACAGCGCGCTCTCAGCAGCGCAAATGGTCCGGAGCCACAGCAGTTCTGACCCAGGGACCCCGCCGACACCCCCCCAGGTGGCTGCGACAAACCGAGTCTGTGAAGAAAGAAAACATGAGGTGAGTCCAACACTCTCCACCCAGAGAGACACAGCTCAAAAGGGTGCACACAATCAGCAAACACTTCCTGGCTTAAATATATATATCAGCTTCTCACCCTGCAGGCATGGAACAACTCAGTTCAAAACTCCACTGCAGCAGAAGCTGATTAGACAATTAGCGTAACGTGACAGCTCAATAACACAAGGTGTGAGGGACACCAAATCCACTGTCATTACTTTATAAAAGTCACCAAAACCAAATTACCTCAAGAAGTGTGCTGAAGAGAGAGACCTCACCCAATCCTTCACAGACTGTGGCGTCAAACCTGGAGCGGTCTCTGCGTCAGTAACGGTGAGATTGTTCTCCTGACGTCGATCTCACACGTCTGCTCACAAGGTCGAGTCTCTGGCAATCACACACTGTGCATTCAAGGTTTAAATGCAGCAAGCTCTGATCAAGACAAAATACACCACAGCTGTGAGTCCTGATGACCTGCACGTGATAACAAGCCTCAGGTGTTCAGGGTGAGGTCCTAATGCTCAGCCACTCAGTCCTGAATGCATACCACCTGGTGGGAGAAACAGAAAACAAAAACCAAGCCAGCCAAACACCCCAGCACACAACAAGTAGTTTCTCACAAATCCAACAAGACCAAGCAGCCATGATATGCACACTCTTAAGGCTATGAAATTGGGCTATTAGTAAAAAAGTAGAAAAGGGGGTGTTCACAATAATAGTAGTGTGGCATTCAGTCAGTGAGTTCGTCAATTTTGTGGAACAAACAGGTGTGAATCAGGTGTCCCCTATTTAAGGATGAAGCCAGCACCTGTTGAACATGCTTTTCTCTTTGAAAGCCTGAGGAAAATGGGACGTTCAAGACATTGTTCAGAAGAACAGCATAGTTTGATTAAAAAGTTGATTGGAGAGGGGAAAACTTATACGCAGGTGCAAAAAATTATAGGCTGTTCACCTACAATGATCTCCAATGCTTTAAAATGGAAAAAAAAAAAAAAAAAACAGAGACGCATGGAAGAAAATGGAAAACAACCATCAAAATGGATAGAAGAATAACCAGAATGGCAAAGGCTCACCCATTGATCAGCTCCAGGATGATCAAAGACAGTCTGGAGTTACCTGTAAGTGCTGTGACAGTTAGAAGATGCCTGTGTGAAGCTAATTTATTTGCAAGAATCCCCCACAAAGTCCCTCTGTTAAATAAAAGACATGTGCAGAAGAGGTTACAATTTGCCAAAGAACACATCAACTGTCCTAAAGAGAAATGGAGGAATATTTTGTGGACTGATGAGAGTAAAATTGTTCTTTTTGGGTCCAAGAGCCGCAGACAGTTTGTGAGACGACCCCCAAACTCTGAATTCAAGCCACAGTTCACAGTGAAGACAGTGAAGCATGGTGGTGCAAGCATCATGGTATGGGCATGTTTCTCCTACTATGGTGTTGGGCCTATATATCGCATACCAGGTATCATGGATCAGTTTGGATATGTCAAAATACTTGAAGAGGTCATGTTGCCATTTCAAGTTGAAATGGGTTTTTAACAAGACAATGACCCCAAGCACACTAGTAAATGAGCAAAATCTTGGTTCCAAACCAACAAAATTAATGCCTTGCAGATGTGAAGAAATCATGAAAAACTGTGGTTATACAACTAAATACTAGTTTAGTGATTCACAGGATTGCTAAAAAAACAGTTTGAACATAACAGTTTTGAGTTTGTAGCGTTAACAGCAGATGCTACTATTATTGTGAACACCCCCTTTTCTACTTTTTTTTTTTTTACTAATAGCCCAATTTCATAGCCTTAAGAGTGTGCATATCATGATGCTTGGTCTTGTTGGATTTGTGAGAATCTACTGAATCTACTGGTACCGTGTTTCCCATGTAACAATAAGAATATACTCAAAACCGGATTAATCTTTTAGTCACACAGCACTACTATTATTCTGAACACTACTGTATGTCTGAAAATATTTAATAAAGACAAAAAAAAAGAAAACAAGCTGTCATACTTGTTGGGAGAGAAAGACTCAGATGAAGGAGAAATATAGAAAAATTAGGTGTCAAGTGCACAATAATAAACTAAACATACATCTGTGTTACATCGTCAAATTTATTTTATTGTTTTGGAAATCACAGACAAATCACATTACTTTGGAACTGGAAATGTCCACAAAAAAAACAACAAAAACCAACAACTTTGGGTCCTCTTTTTTGACCATATGTTCCTCTTCTCACGAAACATTAAAAAATGAAATACACACTTCAGTTTCATTCACTATTTACAAATTTACACAAGTGAAAGGCTCTGACTTCTTCATTGTCTTCACATGTCCACAGCACCAGTGACACCATCTGTGTCAGGAGTCACATTCCACCCAGTTTGAATGTCCTGTAGGATTCTCACAGAATGACAAATCACACACATCAAATTTTCTGGATTCTACTCGGAGTTGATGCAGAACATAGTTCCTGAAAGTTGCAGCATGTGTCTGCCACCACCAGTGTTTTACATTCAACAGCTTGTACCCCAGCTTTCGGCTCCAGCACCGGTGCTGGCACCACCTTTGGTGGACTGACCTGCCTCGCAGCCTCCGCATAAGATAGACCCTGAGTCACTCAGACTCTCTGCACCTCCTGCATTCTCTTGCTTACCTCACACCCTCGGTACGCTGAGCTGTGTTCACCTCCACAGTTACTGCACTTCAGTTTAGCCTCCGCGTCACACTGCCCATATTCATGTTCACCACTACATTTACTGCATCACTGCTTCCCCTTACAGACGGCCGCAGTGTGCCCAAATTTCTGGCACCTGAAACACCGAAGAGGCGGTGGGATGTAAACCCTCACAGCAAAACACATACATCCAATGAACACCCTGTCAGGAAGTCAGCTGCATCAAACGTCAATACAAGTGAGAGACTATCAGTCAACACTCCACTCCGACGTGTTTTCAGCCGTTTAGAATCTTTTACCCTCACATTGGTGATGCTCTCCAACACACTGTCTACTGTATTCCACTGCTGAGTATTCCATTAACTTTAACTAGTAATGACTTCATGACTTTCTTTGCTAACAAAATTTTAACTATTAGAGAAAAAATTACTCAGAACCATCCCAAAGACGTATCGTTATCTTTGGCTGCTTTCAGTGATGCCGGTATTTGGTTAGACTCTTTCTCTCCGATTGTTCTGTCTGAGTTATTTTCATTAGTTACTTCATCCAAACCATCAACATGTTTATTAGACCCCATTCCTGCCAGGCTGCTCAAGGAAGTCCTACCATTATTTATGCTTCGATCTTAATATGATTAATCTATCTTTGTTAGTTGGCTATGTACCACAGGCTTTTAAGGTGGCAGTAATTAAACCATTACTTAAAAAGCCATCACTTGACCCAGCTATCTTAGCTAATTATAGGCCAATCTCCAACCTTCCTTTTCTCTCAAAAATTCTTGAAAGGGTAGTTGTAAAACAGCTAACTGATCATCTGCAGAGGAATGGTCTATTTGAAGAGTTTCAGTCAGGTTTTAGAATTCATCATAGTACAGAAACAGCATTAGTGAAGGTTACAAATGATCTTCTTATGGCCTCAGACAGTGGACTCATCTCTGTGCTTGTTCTGTTAGACCTCAGTGCTGCTTTTGATACTGTTGACCATAAAATTTTATTACAGAGATTAGAGCATGCCATAGGTATTAAAGGCACTGCGCTGCGGTGGTTTGAATCATATTTGTCTAATAGATTACAATTTGTTCATGTAAATGGGGAATCTTCTTCACAGACTAAAGTTAATTATGGAGTTCCACAAGGTTCTGTGCTAGGACCAATTTTATTCACTTTATACATGCTTCCCTTAGGCAGTATTATTAGACGGTATTGCTTAAATTTTCATTGTTACGCAGATGATACCCAGCTTTATCTATCCATGAAGCCAGAGGACACACACCAATTAGCTAAACTGCAGGATTGTCTTACAGACATAAAGACATGGATGACCTCTAATTTCCTGCTTTTAAACTCAGATAAAACTGAAGTTATTGTACTTGGCCCCACAAATCTTAGAAACATGGTGTCTAACCAGATCCTTACTCTGGATGGCATTACCCTGACCTCTAGTAATACTGTGAGAAATCTTGGAGTCATTTTTGATCAGGATATGTCATTCAAAGCGCATATTAAACAAATATGTAGGACTGCTTTTTTGCATTTACGCAATATCTCTAAAATCAGAAAGGTCTTGTCTCAGAGTGATGTTGAAAAACTAATTCATGCATTTATTTCCTCTAGGCTGGACTATTGTAATTCATTATTATCAGGTTGTCCTAAAAGTTCCCTAAAAAGCCTTCAGTTAATTCAAAATGCTGCAGCTAGAGTACTGACGGGGACTAGAAGGAGAGAGCATATCTCACCCATATTGGCCTCTCTTCATTGGCTTCCTGTTAATTCTAGAATAGAATTTAAAATTCTTCTTCTTACTTATAAGGTTTTGAATAATCAGGTCCCATCTTATCTTAGGGACCTCGTAGTACCATATCACCCCAATAGAGCGCTTCGCTCTCAGACTGCAGGCTTACTTGTAGTTCCTAGGGTTTGTAAGAGTAGAATGGGAGGCAGAGCCTTCAGCTTTCAGGCTCCTCTCCTGTGGAACCAGCTCCCAATTCAGATCAGGGAGACAGACACCCTCTCTACTTTTAAGATTAGGCTTAAAACTTTCCTTTTTGCTAAAGCTTATAGTAAGGGCTGGATCAGGTGACCCTGAACCATCCCTTAGTTATGCTGCTATAGGACGTAGACTGCTGGGGGGTTCCCATGATGCACTGTTTCTTCTCTTTTTGCTCTGTATGCACCACTCTGCATTTAATCATTAGTGATCGATCTCTGCTCCCCTCCACAGCATGTCTTTTTCCTGGTTCTCTGCCTCAGCCCCAACCAGTCCCAGCAGGGGACTGCCCCTCCTGGGCCTGGTTCTGCTGGAGGTTTCTTCCTGTTAAAAGGGAGTTTTTTCCTTCCCACTGTGGCCAGGTGCTTGCTCACAGGGGGGTCGTTTTGACCGTTGGGGTTTACATAATTATTGTATGGCCTTGCTTACAGTATAAAGCACCTTGGGGCAACTGTTTGTTGTGATTTGGCGCTATATAAAAAAATTGATTGATTGAATTGATTGATTGATTGATTGATTGGTACACTTAACGGGACATCAGATATCACACCCTTCACCAGTTGCTTGTCAAAAACCACTGTACACTTCACTGTGGAACCGTTCAGTTTAGTAACTTTGGTCGCTTTCTGTTGCTGTTCCACATCCTTACACACTACCAACAGACACCCGTTCCGTAGTTTTTTAGCATACTTCACCTCCCCCAATCTCCTTGTGTAACGCTCTCATAAGGTGTATCAGACTCCAATCCGCAAATGTGGCCCCTGCCGGCATCAACTGAACAAACACTTTGTACTCCTCACTCCTTTCCACCACACTAAACCTGTCGTCGTCACCACTGGCTCGACGTGTGTGATTCTTCTTCCGTGTAGTCCCCCTGTACTCAACTCAAGGTGCAGAACACCCGCTACCGTCCATCTCCTCATCCTCACTTCCGGACACGTCAGTCTCAGCGTGTCTCTCCTGACCACCCACAGTCCAGGTGTTGCCAACCGCCTCCACTCGGCCACCGCTTGACGCAGACATCCTCCTCGCCGCGGCCGCACCAACTCACCCTCTTCACGAAGGATTTCTACTTTAAAAGCAGGTTGTCGTGTCAAAAATAACTGGTCCTAACGCCTTTTCTTCTTCTTACTGAGTTTTGATGGCTTACAAATTGACAGTGCATTACCGCCATCAACTGTTAAGATGTGGAGCATGAATGGAGTCTGATGGTATACAAATAATGAATGTTTATGAGTTCAATGGTACGAATATGTAATTTGGTGAAAGAACGAGGACGGTCACACATTTTCATGTGTGATCACATGTGCGCACTGCACGAGGACATGCACGCTTGCGTGTGTGTGTGTGTGTGTGTGTGTGTGTGTGTGTGCACGTGAGAGTGCAGTGGTACCATACGTATGGAACCAAATTTGCACTCTAAATGGAACCAAGCCGCATTCTGAATGCAATGCAACACAAATGGGATGAATTAATCCATGTCCCACCAATCACATCACAAGGATCCACTCAGCCGTTATATAGAATTTTTCTTTGTTTATATTCTTGTCAGTCCAGTAACACGTGCTCAACAGTCTCTTCTGCTGCATCTCAAACACTGAACGGTTTCATGTTTTCTAATGATGTTGAGAGTTTGATTTAAACCTGTGTGATCTATATGTAGTCGTGTGTGATTGCTTCTTCTTCCCTGTGACTCCATCTCCACTGTCTTCTTGATACAACCTGTACCTGAATTTTATGTAAAAACTGACCCTTAGATTCTCTGTCGTGTTGTTTTTGTCACACTTTGTTCATTTCTGTCTTGATGATCGCTTTGACTTCAGATTTACTAAGTGGAATGTTGATCTGTATTTCTGATTTCAGAGCTGCTTTTACCAGCTGATCTATTGCTTCATTGTCCTCAATTCCAGAATGAGTTGGAACCCAAATAGACGTACTAAAATATAGGTGCTGGTCACATAATTAGAATATCATAAAAAGTTGATCTATTTCAGTAATTCCATTCAAAATGTGAAACTTGTATATTATATTCATTCATCACACACAGACTGATATATTTCAAGTGTTTATTTCTAATGAAAATCCCAAAATCAGTATCTGAGAAAATTATAATATTATATAATAATATAGAAGCGTTGGCCAGCTGAAAAGTATGAATGTGAAAAGTATGAACATGAAAAGTATGAACATGTCCAGCACTCAATATGTAGTTGTGGCTCCTTTTACCTGAAATACTGCAGCAATGCGCCGTGGCATGGAGTCCATCAGTCTGTGGCACTGCTCAGGTGGTATGAGAGTCCAGGTTGCTCTGATAGTGGCCTTCAGCTCTTCTGCATTGTTGGGTCTGGTGTTTCCCATTTTCCTCTTCACAATACCCCATAAATTTTCTTTGGGGTTAAGGTCAGGAGAGTTTGCTGGCAATTAAGAACAGGGATACCATGGTCCTTAAACCAGGTACTGGCAGCTTTAGCACTGTGTGCAGGTGCCAAGTCCTGTTGGAAAATGAAATCTACATCACCATAAAGATGGTCAGCAGCAGGAAGCATGAAGTGCTCTACAACTTCCTGGTAGACAGCTGCATTGACCTTGGACTTCAGAAAACACAGTGGATGAACACCAGCAGATGACATGGCCCCAAACCATCACTGACTGTGGAAACTTTACACTGGACCTCAAGCAATGTGGATTCTGTGCCTCTCCTCTCCTCCTCCAGACTCTGGGACCTTGATTTCCAAGGAAATGCAAATGTACTTTGATCAGAGAACATAACTTTGGAGCACTCAGCAGCAGTCCAGAGTCCTTTTTGTCTTTAGCCCAGACAAGACGTCAAGTCAGCAGTCTTCCCCATGATTGTGTAGCCCACAGAACTAGACTGGGAGACCAGGTAAAGGCCTTTGCAGTTGGTCCAGATGACATTCCAGTGGAGGCATGGAAATGTCTAGGAGAGGTGGCAGTAGAGTTTCTAACCAGATTGTTTAATAAAATCTTAGAAAGTGAGAGGATGCCTGAGGAGTGGAGACAAATGTACTGGTTCCTATTTTCAAGAACAAGGGTGATGTGCAGAGCTGCAGTATACAGAGGCATACAGTTGATCAGCCACAGCATGAAGTTATGGGAAAGAGTAGTAGAAACTAAGCTTAGAAAACGGGTGAAGCTCTGTGAGCAGCAATATGGTTTCATGCCGAGAAAGAGCACTACAGATGCAATGTTTGCTCTGTTGAGCTTATAGGACTAGGTAGTACAATCCCTTAACTAATCAGCACTTGGTAAGGGGTTAGGGCTAGAGGGGTAAACGCCTCACAGGGGTCTTCATGTGGGCACCCTCCTTCTTTGGTGTTTCATTGAAAGGCCCACGACACCTCCAGAGGGCTCAACGGCAACATCTGGCGTCCCAGATTTGCCCCCCTCTGCTTTTACCCCTTGGTGGTCATCTTGCAGCCCAGTTGCAGTCCTTTCTTTTCATCCAGATCCAGTTGCTGCTCCGTTCAGCCGCTCCTGATAGTGACTTGACAGCTTGTTGGAAGGCTTGTCCTCTCACTCCCATTACCTTAAGCAGCTTGGTTGTAGATGTGGCAACAAACCCTCTACAGCCAACCTCGACAGGAAGCACCTGGGCACGCCACTCGCGTTGTTCGGCGTCTGCTGTTAAGTCGGAGTACTTCAGTCGTTTCCGCTCATATGCTTCACCAACTGCAGCTTCCCAGGGTACAGTTAGCTCCACAATGAAAACAGACTTCTGTGAGGTTGACCATAAGACCAGATCTGGCCTGAGATTAGTTGTAACAATCTCAGGTGGGAATATAAGTCTCTGGTCCAAGTCAACCTGCATTCTCCAATCCCGGGCACTGTCTAAGAGGGTTGGTGGTTCCATATTCACTGCAGGTTTTGCTGGGAGTTGTCCTGCTCTTACAAATGTTGTGATGGATATGCGTCCAGGCACTGATGGAGGGAGGGCGTTGGTGCTGGTTCTCCTTTTTTCCAAAGAGATGGCCAGCTGTTGTAGCACCTGGTTGTGTCTCCAAGTATAGCGGCCCTGGGCTAAGCTGGTTTTACAGCCTGTGAGGATGTGCCTCAGAGTTGCAGGGTTTGACAGAGCACACACGAGGGATCTTCACCAAGCCACTGGCTGAGGTTTGTGGGTGTTGGAAGAACGTCATAGGTGGCTCTGACGATGAAGCTGATTTGGCTCCCTTCCATTTCCCAGAGATCCCTCCAGCTGAGCTTTCTTTGTTCCAGGCATTCCCAACTAGTCCACTGGCCCTGTTTGGACTGCGAAACTGCCTTTGTGCGTCTGTCTGCCTCCTCTTGGTGCCTCACCTCGGCCACGACCAGCTTTCTCTTCTGGGTTGGTGTTGCTTTGTGCCACGTGGGTCGGCTTGTCCCGAGCCCAACCCCACCTCTTCCATGCTGCACCTGGCCTACGATGTCTCCATGCCTGAGAGCAGATTTTGCTTGCTCTATGGCCTCAGACAGGATCCATTTCCTCCCAGTTGCCAGTCTGGGAGCGGCCAATTGAATCTGGTCATCATGGGAGTCGGTCAGGGTCATGTTTAGCCTCACTTTGGTGCATTTAAACTCCTCTGTGAGGCTAGAGACGGGCAAATCCAGGGCACCATGTCCAAATAAGTTGATGTTACTGAGGCACCGTGGGAGGCCAAGCCACTTCTTGATGTATGAACTGACTGTCCTCTCAAGCTTCTCAACTTTGGTCATGGGGATTTCATATACCATCAGGGGCCACATCAGGTGTGGCAGCAGGCCAAACTGTAGGCACCACAATTTTAATTTCCCAGGAAGCAAGGTTTTATCTATACTGGCCAGGCCTTTGATGGTTTCTTTCCTCAGCTGGTCAGCCTGGTCAGAGTCTTTGAGGCTGGCATTGTACCAGCATCCCAGGCTCTTCACAGGCAGTTCTGATACCAGCGGAATGGGTGTCTCCTTGATGTGAAACCTCTGGTCCACAAGTTTTCCTTTGATGATGGATATGCTTCTGGATTTATTGGGTTTAAACTTCATCCGTGCCCATTCAATGTTGACCTGAAGTTTTCCCAGCAAGTGTTTTGTACATGCCACGGTCGAGGTCAGAGTGGTCAAATCATCCATGTATGCACGAATGGGGGGTAGACGATGTCCAGATTGCAGACGTTCTCCTCCCACAACCCACTTGGAGGCTCGAATGATCACCTCCATTGCCATGGTGAAGGCTAGAGGGGAGATGGTACAGCCAGCCATTATTCCCACTTCCGAGGATTGCCACGATGTTATGTATTCTGTTGTTTGAATACAGAATTGAAGATCTTGGAAGTAGTTCCTCACCAGGTTTGTGATGGTATTTGGGATGTGGAAAAAGTCAAAGGCTGTCCAGATGAGAGAATGGGGGACAGATCCAAAGGCGTTGGCAAGGTCTAGGAACAGGACGTGCAGATCTCTTCCTTCCCTTCTGGCTGATTGGATCTGGTGCCATATCATACTTGTGTGTTCTAAGCATCCTGAAAACCCAGGTATTCCGGCTTTCTGCACAGATGTGTCTATCATGTTGTTTTCCTTCAGGTACATTGTCAATCTTTTAGCAACAATGCTAAAGAAGACTTTCCCTTCCACATTTAGCAGGTTAATCTGCCGGAACTGACTGATGTTTGAGGCATCCTTCTCCTTGGGAATTAGCACTCCTCCTGCTCTTTGCCATGCCTTTTGGATGGTCTGCTTTGTCCACATCACCTTCATTTGTTTCCATAGCAACCGCAAAACGTTTGGGGAGTTTTTATACAGCCGGTATGGAACTCCATTTGGTCCTGGAGCTGAAGCTGCTCTTGCCTTCTTCACTACTTCCACAACCTCACCCCACCTAGGGGGACTGTCGTCAAGTTGGTATTTCGGTTGAGGAATGGGTGGCATATCTGGTGGTATCTCCCGCTGTTCAAACCTTTGGCTGTCTGTGTGAGTTGTTTTCAGGTGGTCTTCTAACTCCCGCTTGGGCACCATTAGTGACCCACTCTTCTCCTTTGTGAAAAGTCCTTTCACAAATCTGAAGGGGTCACTGTAGAAAGCTGTTCTCACCTTTTCCTTCCTTCTGCATTGAGTTCTGAGATTTTCAGCTCTCTGCAATCTTCCCAGGCGCCCCTTCAGGTCTACTTGCAGGAAGTCGATGCCCACTCTCTCTTCTGGTGACGCTTTCTTCCAACGCTTCCTCAGCTCCCTTCTTTCTTTCATTAGGAGCTGGATCTCTTTTTGCCTTCTGGACATAGGAGGGGTTATTGATGTCCTATCCTTCTTTCCCGTCACTTTTGTTCCAAACCTTTCGGCTCCATAGAAGTAGATCAGATCGCACATTTTCTCCAGTTTCTTCTCCACCGTTCCGCAGGTTCCGTCAAGGATCTTGATTAGGTCTGCATCGTTTCCCACTCTTTCTTGCTGTTGGACTTCAGCCACTTAACCTGGGGTCTGTGGCCTTGAATGTTCTTCCCCAGTGCTGGTTGCATGTGGCTTGGTTCCAGGTTCTCTGATGTTGTGCTTGAGGCACATTCAGCCTCTGGGGTACTGATGCTCATTGGACTATGGATTGAGTCCTGCCGCTGAGCTTCACTCGCCTGACTTGACCTGTCTCTCAAAAGATACTGGTCAATGCGAGGTCCCGGCCTCACATTTTTCAAGCACTTCATCCGCCCTTGATGTATTCTTAGGCCTCTGATGGATGTTACCTTGGACCAGCCACAGCTACATACTTGGAGTTGTAGTCCTTCAGCTGATGGTACTTGTGTGCTGATTCTTTGGTTCGTCGTCTTGTTCATTCCAGGGTCAGGTACCGAGATGCCAGCCGATGAGTCTTCTTCCGCCCCCGCTCTCGCAGACTCAGGGGGTGTTTTCCTCTTTGGACTTTTCGTAGCAATGAGGGGTGGCCTTTGTGCACTTAACAAGTGACGGAGCCTGCCATCATGGATAGCTAGTCCATGACAGCCCCGTGGAGTCTTTCCTTCCTGTCAGCTGTCTTTCCAAGCCATCACAGGGTCTTTCCCTTGTTGTCAGCTGCCCTGTCACAGCAGTCACTGGATTTCTCCAGCTTTTCAGTTGAGTTTATAGGATTAGGTAGTACAATCCCTTAACTAATCAGCACTTGGTAAGGGGTTAGGGCTAGAGGGGTAAACGCTTCACAGGGGTCTTCAGGTGGGCACCCTCCTTCTTTGGTGTTTCGTTGAAAGGCCCATGACACCTCCAGAGGGCTCAACGGCAACATCTGGCATCCCAGATTTGCCCCCCTCTGCTTTTACCCCTCGGTGGTCATCTTGCAGCCCAGTTGCAGTCCTTTCTTTTCATCCAGATCCAGTTGCTGCTCCGTTCAGCCGCTCCTGATAGTGACTTGACAGCTTGTTGGAAGGCTTGTCCTCTCACTCCCATTACCTTAAGCAGCTTGGTTGTAGATGTGGCAACAAACCCTCTACAGCCAACCTCGACAGGAAGCACCTGGGCACGCCACTCGCGTTGTTCGGCGTCTGCTGTTAAGTCGGAGTACTTCAGTCGTTTCCGCTCATATGCTTCACCAACTGCACCTTCCCAGGGTACAGTTAGCTCCACAATGAAAACAGACTTCTGCGAGGTTGACCATGAGACCAGATCTGGCCTGAGATTAGTTGTAACAATCTCAGGTGGGAATATAAGTCTCTGGTCCAAGTCAACCTGCATTCTCCATTCCCGAGCACTGTCTAAGAGGGTTGGTGGTTCCATATTCGCTGCAGGTTTTGCTGGGAGTTGTCCTGCTCTTACAAATGTTGTGATGGATATGCGTCCAGGCACTGACAGAGGGAGGGCGTTGGTGCTGGTTCTCCTTTTTTCCAAAGAGATGGCCAGCTGTCGTAGCACCTGGTTGTGTCTCCAAGTATAGCGGCCCTGGGCTAAGCTGGTTTTACAGCCTGTGAGGCTGTGCCTCAGAGTTGCAGGGGTTTGACAGAGCACACAAGAGGGATCTTCACCAAGCCACTGGCTGAGGTTTGTGGGTGTTGGAAGAACGTCATAGGTGGCTCTTACGGTGAAGCTGATTTGGCTCCCTTCCATTTCCCAGAGATCCCTCCAGCTGAGCTTTCTTTGTTCCAGGCATTCCCAGCTAGTCCACTGGCCCTGTTTGGACTGTGAAACTGCCTTTGTGCGTCTGTCTGCCTCCTCTTGGTGCCTCACCTCGGCCACGACCAGCTTTCTCTTCTGGGTTGGTGTTGCTTTGTGCCACGTGGGTCGGCTTGTCCCGAGCCCAACCCCACCTCTTCCATGCTGCACCTGGCCTACGATGTTTCCATGCCTGAGAGCAGATTTCACTTGCTCTATGGCCTCAGACGGGATCCATGTCCTCCCAGTTGCCAGTCTGGGAGCAGCCAATTGAATCCGGTCATCATGGGAGTCGGTCAGGGTCATGTTTAGCCTCACTTTGGTGCATTTAAACTCCTCTGTGAGGCTAGAGACGGGCAAATCCAGGGCACCATGTCCAAATAAGTTGATGTTACTGAGGCACCGTGGGAGGCCAAGCCACTTCTTGATGTATGAACTGACTGTCCTCTCAAGCTTCTCAACTTTGTTCATGGGGATCTCATATACCGTCAGGGGCCACATCAGGTGCGGCAGCAGACCAAACTGTAGGCACCACAATTTTAATTTCCCAGGAAGCAAGGTTTTATCTATACTGGCCAGGCCTTTGATGGTTTCTTTCCTCAGCTGGTCAGCCTGGTCAGAGTCTTTGAGGCTGGCATTGTACCAGCATCCCAGGCTCTTCACAGGCAATTCTGATACCAGCAGAATGGGTGTCTCCTTGATGTGAAACCTCTGGTCCACAAGTTTTCCTTTGATGATGGATATAGTTCTGGATTTATTGGGTTTAAACTTCATCTGTGCCCATTCAATGTTGACCTGAAGTTTTCCCAGCAAGTGTTTTGTACATGCCACGGTCGAGGTCAGAGTGGTCAAATCATCCATGTATGCACAAATGGAGGGTAGACGATGTCCAGATTGCAGATGTTCTCCTCCCACAACCCACTTGGAGGCTCGAATGATCACCTCCATTGCCATTGAGAATACTATTGGAGAAGTACAGAGAAGGCCAGAAAGAGTTACATTGTGTGTTTGTGGACTTAGAAAAAGCTTATGATAGGGTGCCAAGAGAAGAGCTGTGGTATTGTATGAGGAAGTCTGGAGTGGCAGAGAAGTATGTTAGGGTAGTGCAGGACATGTACAAGAATAGTATGACAGCGGTGAGATGCACAGTTGGAATGACACTCATTCAAGGTGGAGGTGGGATTACACCAAGGATCAGCTCTGAGTCCTTTCTTGTTTGCAGTGGTGATGGACAGGTTGACGGATGAGATCAGACAGGAGTCCCCATGGACTATAATGTTTGCAGATGACATTGTGATCTGTAATGAGAGTAGAGAGCAAGTTGAGTCTAGTCTGGAGAGGTGGAGATATGCTTTGGAGAGAAGGAGAATGAAAGTCAGTAGAAGCAAGACTGAGTACATGTGTGTGAATGAGAGGGAGCCCAGTGGAATAGTGCAGTTACAAGGAGTAGAAGTGGTGAAAGTAGATGAGTTTAAATATTTGGGGTCAACTGTTCAAAGTAATGGAGAGTGTGGTAAAGAGGTGAAGAAGAGAGTGCAGGCAGGGTGGAGTGGGTGGAGAAAGGTGGCAGGAGTGATTTGTGACCGAAGAATATCAGCAAGAGTGAAGGGGAAAGTTTACAAAACAGTAGTGAGACCAGCTATGTTGTACGGTTTAGAGACAGTGGCACTAACAAAAAGACAGGAGGCAGAGCTGGAGGTGGCAGAGCTGAAGATGTTGAGATTCTCTTTGGGAGTGACAAGAATGGACAAGATTAGGAATGAACATATCAGAGGGACAGCTCAGGTGGGACGGTTTGGAGACAAAGTCAGAGAGGAGAGATTGAGATGGTTTGGACATGTGCAGAGGAGGGACCCAGGGTATATCAATCAATCAATCAATTTTTTTATATAGCGCCAAATCACAACAAACAGTTGCCCCAAGGCGCTTTATATTGTAAGGCAAGGCCATACAATAATTATGTAAAACCCCAACGGTCAAAAACGACCCCCTGTGAGCAAGCACTTGGCTACAGTGGGAAGGAAAAACTCCCTTTTAACAGGAAGAAACCTCCAGCAGAACCAGGCTCAGGGAGGGGCAGTCTTCTGCTGGGACTGGTTGGGGCTGAGGGAGAGAACCAGGAAAAAGACATGCTGTGGAGGGGAGCAGAGATCGATCACTAATGATTAAATGCAGAGTGGTGCATACAGAGCAAAAAGAGAAAGAAACAGTGCATCATGGGAACCCCGCAGCAGTCTACGTCTATAGCAGCATAACTAAGGAATGGTTCAGGGTCACCTGATCCAGCCCTAACTATAAGCTTTAGCAAAAAGGAAAGTTTTAAGCCTAATCTTAAAAGTAGAGAGGGAGTCTGTCTCCCTGATCTGAATTGGGAGCTGGTTCCACAGGAGAGGAGCCTGAAAGCTGAAGGCTCTGCCTCCCATTCTACTCTTACAAACCCTAGGAACTACAAGTAAGCCTGCAGTCTGAGAGCGAAGCGCTCTATTGGGGTGATATGGTACTACGAGGTCCCTAAGATAAGATGGGACCTGATTATTCAAAACCTTATAAGTAAGAAGAAGAATTTTAAATTCTATTCTAGAATTAACAGGAAGCCAATGAAGAGAGGCCAATATGGGTGAGATATGCTCTCTCCTTCTAGTCCACGTCAGTACTCTAGCTGCAGAATTTTGAATTAACTGAAGGCTTTTTAGGGAACTTTTAGGACAACCTGATAATAATGAATTACAATAGTCCAGCCTAGAGGAAATAAATGCATGAATTAGTTTTTCAGCATCACTCTGAGACAAGACCTTTCTGATTTTAGAGATATTGCGTAAATGCAAAAAAGCAGTCCTACATATTTGTTTAATATGCGCTTTGAATGACATATCCTGATCAAAAATGACTCCAAGATTTCTCACAGTATTACTAGAGGTCAGGGTAATACCATCCACAGTAAGGATCTGGTTAGACACCATGTTTCTAAGATTTGTGGGGCCAAGTACAATAACTTCAGTTTTATCTGAGTTTAAAAGCAGGAAATTAGAGGTCATCCATGTCTTTATGTCTGTAAGACAATCCTGCAGTTTAGCTAATTGGTGTGTGTCCTCTGGCTTCATGGATAGATAAAGCTGGGTATCATCTGCGTAACAATGAAAATTTAAGCAATACCGTCTAATAATACTGCCTAAGGGAAGCATGTATAAAGTGAATAAAATTGGTCCTAGCACAGAACCTTGTGGAACTCCATAATTAACTTTAGTCTGTGAAGAAGATTCCCCATTTACATGAACAATTGTAATCTATTAGACAAATATGATTCAAACCACCGCAGCGCAGTGCCTTTAATACCTATGGCATGCTCTAATCTCTGTAATAAAATTTTATGGTCAACAGTATCAAAAGCAGCACTGAGGTCTAACAGAACAAGCACAGAGATGAGTCCACTGTCCGAGGCCATAAGAAGATCATTTGTAACCTTCACTAATGCTGTTTCTGTACTATGATGAATTCTAAAACCTGACTGAAACTCTTCAAATAGACCATTCCTCTGCAGATGATCAGTTAGCTGTTTTACAACTACCCTTTCAAGAATTTTTGAGAGAAAAGGAAGGTTGGAGATTGGCCTATAATTAGCTAAGATAGCTGGGTCAAGTGATGGCTTTTTAAGTAATGGTTTAATTACTGCCACCTTAAAAGCCTGTGGTACATAGCCAACTAACAAAGATAGATTGATCATATTTAAGATCGAAGCATTAAATAATGGTAGGGCTTCCTTGAGCAGCCTGGTAGGAATGGGGTCTAATAAACATGTTGATGGTTTGGATGAAGTAACTAATGAAAATAACTCAGACAGAACAATCGGAGAGAAAGAGTCTAACCAAATACCGGCATCACTGAAAGCAGCCAAAGATAACGAATACGTCTTTGGGATGGTTATGAGTAATTTTTTCTCTAATAGTTAAAATTTTGTTAGCAAAGAAAGTCATGAAGTCATTACTAGTTAAAGTTAATGGAATACTCAGCTCAATAGAGCTCTGACTCTTTGTCAGCCGGGCTACAGTGCTGAAAAGAAACCTGGGGTTGTTCTTATTTTCTTCAATTAGTGATGAGTAGAAAGATGTCCTAGCTTTACGGAGGGCTTTTTTATAGAGCAACAGACTCTTTTTCCAGGCTAAGTGAAGATCTTCTAAGTTAGTGAGACGCCATTTCCTCTCCAACTTACGGGTTATCTGCTTTAAGCTATGAGTTTGTGAGTTATACCACGGAGTCAGGCACTTCTGATTTAAAGCTCTCTTTTTTAGAGGAGCTACAGCATCCAAAGTTGTCTTCAATGAGGATGTAAAACTATTGACGAGATACTCTATCTCACTTACAGAGTTTAGGTAGCTACTCTGCACTGTGTTGGTATGTGGCATTAGAGAACATAAAGAAGGAATCATATCCTTAAACCTAGTTACAGCGCTTTCTGAAAGACTTCTAGTGTAATGAAACTTATTCCCCACTGCTGGGTAGTCCATCAGAGTAAATGTAAATGTTATTAAGAAATGATCAGACAGAAGGGAGTTTTCAGGGAATACTGTTAAGTCTTCTATTTCCATACCATAAGTCAGAACAAGATCTAAGATATGATTAAAGTGGTGGGTGGAATCATTTACTTTTTGAGCAAAGCCAATAGAGTCTAATAATATACTCAACAAAAATATAAACGCAACACTTTTGGTTTTGCTCCCATTTTGTATGAGATGAACTCAAAGATCTAAAACTTTTTCCACATACACAATATCATCATTTCCCTCAAATATTGTTCACAAACCAGTCGAAATCTGTGATAGTGAGCACTTCTCCTTTGCTGAGATAATCCATCCCACATCACAGGTGTGCCATACCAAGATACTGATTAGACACCATGATTAGTGCACAGGTGTGCCTTAGACTGTCCACAATAAAAGGCCACTCTGAAAGGTGCAGTTTTGTTTTATTGGGGGGGGATACCAGTCAGTATCTGGTGTGACCACCATTTGCCTCATGCAGTGCAACACATCTCCTTCGCATCATCCGTGAAGAGAACACCTCTCTAACGTGCCAAACGCCAGCGAATGTGAGCATTTGCCCACTCAAGTCGGTCACGACGACGAACTAGAGTCAGGTCGAGACCCCGATGAGGACGACGAGCATGCAGATGAGCTTCCCTGAGACGGTTTCTGACAGTTTGTGCAGAAATTCTTTGGTTATGCAAACCAATTGTTTCAGCAGCTGTCCGAGTGGCTGGTCTCAGACGATCTTGGAGGTGAACATGCTGGATGTGGAGGTCCTGGGCTGGTGTGGTTACACGTGGTCTGCGGTTGTGAGGCTAGTTGGATGTACTGCCAAATTCTGTGAAACGCCTTTGGAGACGGCTTATGGTAGAGAAATGAACATTCAATACACGAGCAACAGCTCTGGTTGACATTCCTGCTGTCAGCATGCCAATTGCACACTCCCTCAAATCTTGCGACATCTGTGGCATTGTGCTGTGTGATAAAACTGCACCTTTCAGAGTGGCCTTTTATTGTGGGCAGTCTAAGGCACACTTGTGCACTAATCATGGTGTCTAATCAGCATCTTGATATGGCACACCTGTGAGGTGGGATGGATTATCTCATCAAAGGAGAAGTGCTCACTATCACAGATTTCGACTGGTTTGTGAACAATATTTGAGGGAAATGGTGATATTGTGTATGTGGAAAAAGTTTTAGATCTTTGAGTTCATCTCATACAAAATGGGAGCAAAACCAAAAGTGTTGCGTTTATATTTTTGTTGAGTATAGATTAAATGCAGTGTTGAGGCTGTCATTCTCAGCATCTGTGTGGATGTTAAAATCGCCCACTATAATTATCTTATCTGAGCTAAGCACTAAGTCAGACAAAAGGTCTGAAAATTCACAGAGAAACTCACAGTAACGACCAGGTGGACGATAGATAATAACAAATAAACTGGTTTTTGGGACTTCCAATTTGGATGGACAAGACTAAGAGTCAAGCTTTCAAATGAATTAAAGCTCTGTCTGGGTTTTTGATTAATTAATAAGCTGGAATGGAAGATTGCTGCTAATCCTCCGCCTCGGCCCGTGCTACGAGCATTCTGACAGTTAGTGTGACTCGGGGGTGTTGACTCATTTAAACTAACATATTCATCCTGCTGTAACCAGGTTTCTGTAAGGCAGAATAAATCAATATGTTGATCAATTATTATATCATTTACCAACAGGGACTTAGAAGAGAGAGACCTAATGTTTAATAGACCACATTTAACTGTTTTAGTCTGTGGTGCAGTTGAAGGTGCTATATTATTTTTTCTTTTGAATTTTTATGCTTAAATAGATTTTTGCTGGTTATTGGTAGTCTGGGAGCAGGCACCGTCTCTACGGGGATGGGGTAATGAGGGGATGGCAGGGGGAGAGAAGCTGCAGAGAGGTGTGTAAGACTACAACTCTGCTTCCTGGTCCCAACCCTGGATAGTCATGGTTTGGAGGATTTAAGAAAATTGGCCAGATTTCTAGAAATGAGAGCTGCTCCATCCAAAGTGGGATGGATGCCGTCTCTCCTAACAAGACCAGGTTTTCCCCAGAAGCTTTGCCAATTATCTATGAAGCCCACCTCATTTTTTGGACACCACTCAGACAGCCAGCAATTCAAGGAGAACATGCGGCTAAACATGTCACTCCCGGTCCGATTGGGGATGGGCCCAGAGAAAACTACAGAGTCCGACATTGTTTTTGCAAAGTTACACACCGATTTAATGTTAATTTTAGTGACCTCCGATTGGCGTAACCGGGTGTCATTACTGCCGACGTGAATTACAATCTTACCAAATTTACGCTTAGCCTTAGCCAGCAGTTTCAAATTTCCTTCAATGTCGCCTGCTCTGGCCCCCGGAAGACAATTGACTATGGTTGCTGGTGTCGCTAACTTCACATTTCGCAAAACAGAGTCGCCAATAACCAGAGTTTGATCCTCGGCGGGTGCGTCGTCGAGTGGGGAAAAACGGTTAGAGATGTGAACGGGTTGGCGGTGTACACGGGGCTTCTGTTTAGGGCTACGCTTCCTCCTCACAGTCACCCAGTCGGCCTGCTTTCCCGGCTGCTCGGGATCTGCCAGGGGGGAACTAACGGCGGCTAAGCTACCTTGGTCCGCACCGACTACAGGGGCCTGGCTAGCTGTAGAATTTTCCACGGTGCGGAGCCGAGTCTCCAATTCGCCCAGCCTGGCCTCCAAAGCTACACTTATTACAAGTACCGTTACTGCTAAAGGAGGCCGAGGAATAACTAAACATTTCACACCCAGAGCAGAAAAGTGCGGGAGAGACAGGAGAAGCCGCCATGCTAAATCGGCTAAGAGCTAGTAGCTACGCTAAGCTAGCGGATTCCTAAAAACACGCAAAGTGAATAATGTGTAAATAATTTAGAGGTGATTCAGCAGAAGGAGTGCTTTAGTTAAGGCACATAAAGATTACACTGGGAAACAAATCGTAATCTAGATAACTAGATCAATCTAACTGCGCAGATTAAACAGCTAACAGATACAGAAAAACACCGCTGTGCTCCGGAACAGGAAGTGATACAATACCGCAGTGAGAGCCAACCACCACTACAGCACTGAGTATTTTTTCTCAGTGCTGTAGTAACAGAAAGACTTTCAGCCTGAAAGTGTTTATTGTCAAACAGTCAGACGAGTCAGTAAACTGAGGCAGTTCTTAGATCAGACTGTTTTCAGTGAGGGTGCAGAGCCGCTTACCTCGAGTGGACATATCATGAAAACATCATCAAATCAGGCTGGGAAGTGGCCAAGTTCATCACGAAACATGACAAACCTTTGACAGAGGCGGAGTTTAACAAAAACTGTGTCTCACCATTGGTGGAGAACATTTGTCCTGAGAAGAAGCAACAAATGTCTGATGTTTGTTTGGTTCATAAGACTGTGACACAGACGACTGAAGACACATCATCTGATATTAAAAAGACAACTGGGGGAAGGAGGAGAATTTAAAGACCAGATTCTTCTGACACCGATCAGTTACTGATTTTTTATTTGTTTATTTATTGTTTTTGATGCTTTGATGATGACATGAATGTAGCAGACGAGCTGCTTTACATCAAAAGTCTTCAAGGCCAAACAAGAGGAACAGATTAACAGATAAATAAAATGCTGAAGTTTTTTTTAGATCCACATACCCTCTTCATATACTTTAATTTGTTTATGCCATTTCAAATACAAAAATAATCTAAAATGATCTTCCTTAAACTCAAACTGAAAGCAAATATCTATAACTCGATATAAAATAATTAAAAATATAAAAGGCAAGATGATGGGTTGCATAAGTAATGGAACACTTTGGTATAATACCTGTAAATAATCAGTTTTATTGCTAGTTTTTTTTTAGATAAGTCAGGGGATGGATATATGAACATTAGTGATGGGTCCAACAACACTGATGCGTCGGCGCATGTGTCGAGCTCATAGAGTGAAACCCCGTGTCGGTGTGCGTATCGTTTTGCGAAAGTCACGTGACCGATACAGGAACTGTTTTGAACTTACACTGACGCACCAAAGTGGCCAAACTGTGTTTAAAAGCGTATCTGTCAACAGGATCCATCTGCCTAAACAATCTCGGATCTTTTGCGGTGTATCATCAAATTCACCAAAAGTCATGGAGCAGCAGCAAACAAAAAGGAAAGTTTTTGCCATGTGGGCTGCCTGAGTTCACACAAGACACTTATAGTCAGACAAGCCCAAGTTTAACAACGCATTTAATTAAGTGGTTTTGTAAACTTAATTTGCTTTGTCCTCTACACTGTTAATTAATTTTAACCAATTTAATTTAAAGGTTTTGGTGTTATTAGTTAGTCAAGTTATTTAATTTAAGTTTTTCAAGCTTCTTTAGTTTGCCTCCATTCCACTCAGTAATGTTCATGCAAAATATTACCTTAATTTTCTCTCTCACTCTCTCTCACACACACACACACACACACACACTCTCTCTCTCACACACTCACTCACACACACTGTCTCTCTCTCTCACTCACACACACACACACACACACACAAACATTTTCTCTCTCTCTCTCTTTGAAGGTGGTGTGAACATTGTAATATGTACATAATGTTCTTTTGTCAATTGAAGAATTTTTCCATATTTTGAAAGAGTGTAAATTTGGTGATATTTTCTATTTTGTTAAGGTCGGTGTCATTGTGAACCCCAGGATCTGTTTGTCTGAAGATAATGTCAGTTCAGTACAGTTTGGTGTACTGTGTGTGTAATTGGTGTCAAATGGTGAAATGTTCTTTGCTCAAGAACTTGAGTGTTGTATTTGATACTGTTCCTTTCTAAAGTAGGAATGGGGTCTAATACAGCTGTAAAGTTCACTTGAATGCCTGTACTGGACAAGGCAAGGGACAAGGCAAGCCCCACCAAGACTGTTTTTCACCAGCCACCACTGGTATTAATGCTGTGGTTTTCTGAATTGAATTTAAATGAAGAAATGAGGTCGTCTCGGGTGGATTTCTGTACCACAGCAAACGTGTCATTTAGTTTAAGTTGGTGCAAGAAATTTAGATATTCAAATGTGAATCTTTACATTCGGTTACAAGACTACAGCATCTTCAGTGGAATAATTTTGCTGACCTGTTACTGAACTCTCTGAAGAGGTGGCAGTGGGGTCAAAGGTCAAAACAGGAATGTTTGGTCATTTGCAGAAAAACGTTTACCTGGAGCAAAAAGAAACTTGAGGCCAAAGGTTTGCAGCTCCCCCCCCCCCCCCCCCCAAGCCTGTTCACAACAACAACAGCCCCCCACTGTTTCTCTGACTATGACCCCTCCCCCTTCACCACAACAGATCTTCTTCAAGGAGCTTCACATGAGGATGTTTTAAATGCAGTTTCCATGTTGCTGCACAAAAGAGTTTTGATCATTTTTTATAGTCAAAATCACTGAAATCCTGTATTTCCTGTTGAAATCCAACAGAGAGACAAGAGCTGAGCCGAGTCTCTCCCAGATTGTTCAACCCCTCACAAAGTGGACTGAACGTGTGCTTGATGCCATTTCTCAGAATGTTTCCAATATCATGTTTGAAGACACTTTTATACGTCTTCATTTCCAGTGTTCTGTCATGTATTTCACATATGTGTGTCATATTTATGTCTTGTTGATCTGATATAAATCCACAAGGAAGAAGCCTTGAGGCAGCCGGGATTTTGTTTTTAAAAAGACCTGAAAGTTCAGCTACAGTTTGCCAGAAGGTCCATCTGAGATGAAGCCTAGATTTGATGTTTTGGTGAAAGAAAATCCTCCTCTGTACCTTCATCATGAAGCTGTATAACTGATGATACAAAACATGCACTGTGCACAATTTCTCCAATCACAGCCACAGAAGCCTAAAACTTCTTCTGGGTGTCTTGGTGGCTTTCCTCACTCTTCTCCTTCTTGCACAGTCACATACATGTCAACGCCTTTGAGGGTCCACCTGTATAACCAAGTGAGAAAATCCATAAAATCAACACAAAATCCTGATAATCTCCAAATCGTTTTATTACAATACACACAGCTGCATAGCGGTATCACATAACTGGGTTTTTGTCCACATCTTATGAGTTGTCACAATGACATTAAAGTCAGGATCATTAGTATTTCCTCCATGTTGAATTTCAAACAATAGAGATCTATGTAGTATTCATGCGTCAAATTGAATTTTATAGAACTGAATGTGTCAAATTTAGTTATTTTTTACAGAAACAAGAACTGTGTGTCACTAGTGGAAATTCATTAATAAAATCATGAAAAATAAATTGAATATAATGAACAAAATAAAACATACCTCAGAACTTCATCAAGTGTATCAAAAATCACCTCGCAAGTGCCAGTGTTGCAGACGGGCATGTCAATGATCCTCCACTTTGCCCCGTGTGTTTATTAGGGATGGATATCAATAAGATTATATCGATATCGATTCCGCTTATCGATACCTCTTGTGAATTTTTTGTGAACTAAAAATAGGCTTTACAGGTTTTCTATGTCAGCGGGTCAAAGAGCTTTTTCTTATCGTGCACCCGCTCTATGGAACGGTCGTCCTGCGACCGTGAGGCAGTCGGAGTCTGTGGACATTTTTAAGTCAAGACTTAAAGCCTATTTTTATTCTCTTTCTTATGAATAGTTTTTATTTCTTATCTGTTTTATTCTTTTACTTCTGTTTTTAATTATTATGTATTTGAATTTTTAAATTTTTATTTAGTTATTTTAATTTTTATGTTGAACTGTTCTATGTGAGGCGCCTTGAGACGGCTTTTGTTGTGATTTGGCGCTTTATAAGCTGATTAAACTGAAATTGAATTGAAATTGAACAACATTTTATTGAGTCTTAACGTAAATAAATATGAAATTGGTCACTGGATCGTTAAACTTTGGACATAATAAACTCTCCGTGGTGGATCCTTGATCTCTGGACATAAATAGGAATAAACAAAATCTGTAGTTTTTGTCAAAAGCATTTCCTTTCAGACATTATTGGCATGAATGTCTTTCCATATATCTGAGCCGAGCTCTTACAGCTGCTGTGCTGCACGTCACGATGTAATTTATAAAGAATACAGCACGTCTCATTTTGAGAGGAAAAAGCATCTTAATCGATTGTAGTTTCTTGTCTGTAATACAGTGTTTTAAAGAGGTGTCATTTTATTTAAAGCGGCAAATGGTTTTTGAAGTTATTAATTCTGACAGCGTTTGGAGTTGTGCCAATGGAACGAAGGATGATTCTCGTTTCTTAATTGCAACAAGACAAGAGTCCCAGTTAGTGACTTTAATCTGCACAAAAGTGACTCACTGTATTTTAATGGCTTTGAGAGGAGTTAAGAAGCGGACTTGCTATTTCTGAAGAGCAGCGAATCAAAGAATCAACGAGCTAGTGGATCGAAGCATTGCTTCATTGACTCATGCATCAAAGTGGAGTCGGCTGCAGAAACGATTGATTACAGAACCGCTGCAGACCAAACCCTGAATATCCGTAAGACGTTATTTGTACGTCCGTATGACTCTGAAACTCAAAAAAATCTGTATAATTTAAGGACAATCCATATAGGTTGACATGTATATGCAGTCACTCAGTTTTTGAGAACTGTCTGCTCCACACACATTTACCACAGAGTGTCATACTGTTTGTATTTCTTAATAATTGATGTAAATATAGTCAAAGACATATTCAGTGACATGTAAATGTTTATGTATCCATCCCCTGACTTGTCTAAAGAAAACTGGCAATAAAACTGATTATTTACAGTTATTATGCCAAAGTGTTCCATTATTTATGCAACCCATCATCTTGGCTTTTATATTTGCAATTAATTTATATCAAGTTGTAGAGATTTGCTTTCAGTTTGAGTTTGGTCCTGTCACACCTTGATGATTTAGCCGACATATGCCGGCCGTTTTAAAAACTCTGGCTCACGCTGTTGTACACTGAATAAATAAGGAAGATAATTTTAGAATTTTTTTGCATTTGCTTTGTATTTGAAATGGCATAATAAAATTAAAATATGTGAAATACCAAGTGTTCCAATACTTCTAGAGGGCACTGTATGTGGATCTAAAAATAACTTCAGCATTTTATTTATCTATTAATCTGTTCCTCTTGTTTGGCCTTGAAGGCTTTTGATGTAAAGCAGCTCTTCTGCTACATTCATGTCATCATCAAAGAATTAAAAAAAAAAAATCAGAAACTGATCGGTGTCAGAAGAATCTGGTCTTTAAATTCACCTCCTTCCCCCAGTTGTCTTTTTAATATCACATGATGTGTCTTCAGTCGTCTGTGTCACAGTGTTTTGAACCAAACAAACATCAGAAATTTGTTGCTTCTTCTCAGGACAAATGTTCTCCACCAATGGTGAGACACAGTTTTTGTTAAACTCCGCCTCTGTCAAAGGTTTCAAAGGAAAGTAATAAGTACAGTGGGATGGACGGTCTCGTTCAGCAGGACCTTATTATGAAATATACAGATATGATCCACATATTTACAGATGGAGCTAAAGATCCACTTATAGAAAAGATAAGTCGATAATAAAAAGACCGTCAGATCAGTTCACTGTCTTTTGTGTGGAACTCCTAATAATTTTTCTTGCACTGTGGTGGGTCGAGGAGATGACGTTCAGTCACCATGTCATCTATTCAGGTTCAATGGCAGCTTTAATCTGCTTTTCAAATAGAAAATCTGTTTGGAGGCCAAACCTGATCAATGAGATTCTTCAAAGCTAATTTAAACTCCAATAGAATATTTCAGTGTGTTTCATGTGGGTTCCATCTCATTCTGAAATTGAGGACAATGAAGCAGCAGATCAGCTGGTAAAAGCAGCTCTGAAATCAGAAACACAGATCAACATTCCACTTAGTAAAACTGAAGTTAAAACAATCATCAAGACAGAAAAGAACAAAGCCTGGTAAAATGGGAAACGGACTGTATTTATATAGCACTTTTCCATCTGCATCAGACGCCCAATGCACTTTACAATAATGCCTCACATTCACCCCGATGTGAGGGTGCTGCCATACAAGGCGCTCACTACACACCGAGAGCAACGAGGGGATTAAGGACCTTGACCAAGGGCTCTTAGTGATTTTCCAGTCAGGCTGGGATTTGAACCGAGGGTCGTCTGGTCTCAAGCACAGCATGATAAAAGCAATGGGACAGAGAATCTAAGGGTCGGTTTTTACATAAAATTCAGGGACGGGTTGTATCAAGGAAACAGAGGAGATGAAGTCACATGACTATGTATAGATCACACAGGTTTAAATCAAACTCTCAACATCACTGGAAAACATGAAACTGAGATGCAGCAGAAGGGAGACTGTTGAGCACGTGTTACTGGAGTGACAAGAACATAACAGACAAAGAAGAATTCTATTAGATAATGTCAGAACACCAGGACAGACCAGTTTAACACTTCAGGGGTTACATTCTTTTTCTACGCCGAAACCACCAGCTTGGAGGCAAGTATTGGCATATTTAAAGGGAACAGGGTTATTCAACAGAATACAGAACCGTGTAATTTCCTCCACCTTTTTTCTCTCCCTCCTTTATCTCCACATTTCCTCATTAATATAACATACGAGGGTAGGCTGAAAAGTTCTAAGGCTCCCCATGAAGGAGTAATGCATTAACTGCATCATAGTGAGCCTTAGAACTTTTCAGCTTACCCTCGATCATCAAACTTCATTAATGCTCCACACCCCAACAGTTGGTGGCGGTAATGCACCATGTCGGTTTGTAAACCGCCAAAAAACTTGATAGAAGAAGATGAATCCAACGAAGAAGAACTTTCCTTTTGGCGCGCGAGGCTAAAGCTAGTTAGCTGGAGACGCTGGAAACTCTTGTGTGAACAGATCAAACTTCACTCTGTGATCCTCGAATATGTTTTTTGAAGAGCTCCAGAAGCACAAAGGTCGACAGTAAACCGGAGGAAGAGGAAAAGGCGAAGTTAGCGCGAAAAGGTGGAAGAGCTGAGAAGGTTGTTGAAACAGCGGCTAACTGCTGCTAATGAAGCCGAGATATTTGAGTTGGTAGAAACAAACAGATCGCAGAGCAGCAAGAAGAAACGAGTGGATTTAAAGAAGAGAAGAAACTAGTCAACGTGCTGGATGCTGTTTTCAAGCCTGAAGTTCGTTGATCCACAGCAGGTTTGTCCACTAAACTTTATGTTCTGTAAACGTGGCGCTGTACACCGGCGTGAAGTTAGACAGTAGTTCATTATCCAGGCAGTAATTCGCAATGAAGCAGTTCTGGTTGTATTATGGGCAAAAAATGTTTTCTACTTGATGTTGACGTGTCCTGTCTCAGGACTTATGTCCTTTTTTGTCTTTTTTTTTTTTTTAACTGTGATGTGAGAGTTTGAGTTTTTTCTTTTAATTGTTCACATGTGCGCGCGTGAACGAACGTCCATGAGTGGACTCGAGATGTCCGGACTTTTTATTGGATATTTCTGGCAATCAGTCTGCATTTTTTTTCAGCGTGTAGTTTTTACTGCATTGAGTACGGTATAAAAACAATTTTGTGTGATTTATACTGCGGGAACAACGGAACACAGCAGGAATCATAAACTGGCTCCGAGTCACGCCGGGTAACGCCTCTTTGCCCCGACTTGCGCTGGAACCACTTCCTTTCTGCGTAGAGCACAGGACGCCAAAAAAATTAAACGGGTTTAATTTTTCGGCGCCCGACTTGCTTCCTCCTTGGCGCCCTCGCGCTGTTGTGGCGCCGAGCTGCATCATCTGGGCACTGAGTTGCTTCCACGCAGCGTCGTCATAATGACGCACGGCGCAACCGGGAGCAGCCCCGGTGTGAACAGGGCTTTAGCCAGAGAGAAGAAATGGTTTGAGAGAGGTGTCAAGGAAGCATTCTTTGTAAAACAGTTGAAACCCAGCCTTAATCGGGGGCGGGTCTCAGACACCTTTGTCCCCTGTTTACAATGAGGTACTCGGGTCAAAGCAGTTTCAGTCTTTTGTTCATGGTAATGAGTCATTCACGTCATCAGGAGAGTCGTCAAGGGAGCCATCAGGGGAGGCTTCCATCCCATCATTCCGAGAGTGCTAACTAGAGCACAATAGGTGCTAATTAGAGCTATTGTTTAGTCACTAGCTTATACCAGTCAGCCTCTCGGTAGGAGGGGTCTGGTTAGGTTAAAAAACTCCAGCTTTTTTTGGCTTCTGGTTTATTCTTCTCTACAAGAGTCAAGACAGAAGTCAGACTACCAGAGCAAGAATTTTAGCTGAGGAAGCTTCTGTGAATCGAAACGTCCTCACATCAAGCAACCCAGTCCAGTCGAAGATTCAAGCTTCTCTACTGTGTTGTTGGGGAGGTGGTTTCATGAGTTTGGGTTGTTGTTAACTATGGGCTTGTTTATTTTTGTCCAAAATATCGTGCACAATCCAGGAGGTTGCATGTGTTGATTAACCCGCTTTGTGGACTCGCCAAGTTGGCCATCTGGAAGAATCGGAAAAACTGTGTTTTAGCTCAGGGGTCAGTGGACCCTGAGTTTATGCTGAAGGGACTCTTGGCAGCCCGGATCAGAGTGGACTTCCAGTTTTATGCTCTGACTGATAACATGGACACCTTCAGAAACACATGGTGCATAAATGATGTTCTCTCGTCTGTGCAAAAGGAGAGCTTGGTGCTCCATTTCTGACGCCTGTCAAAAAACAAACAAAAAAAAAACAGCACAATGGAAATGATGTAACTCATTTGTTGTGAATAAAGCTGTGTTTTAAAATTCAAATTTTCTCTCTCTCTCTCCACTCTCTCTCGCTCTCTCTCTCTCTGTCTCCCCTCTCTCTCTGTCTCCCCTCTCTCTCTGTCTCCCCTCTCTCTCTCTGTCTCCCCTCTCTGTCTCCTCTCTCTG